>NC_059214.1:54370590-54670590 GCF_020615455.1 Coregonus clupeaformis | reverse complement strand
TTTGCTCTCCCTCATTTCCACTTCAAGGCTCTGGCCTGCTGGTTGACAGGGGAACTGTCTCCATTCACTCCTCCCACACTCCCTCTAGCTCTCCTTCCATCCCTCTATCCTTTCATCCCCCTGGACACCGAGAACTCTTATTCATTCAGCACTGGAGCCTGACCCAGGAGACTCCTACCCCAGCATGTCCTTATAAGAACCCAGAGGGACGTCAGAGGTTGGCATACCAATACACAGGGCAACCTGACGGAGTCTCAAGGAGTAGTACAATGACACCCAGGAGAGTCAGGAGTTATACTAAATGTGTGTTGAGAGGTAGTGGATGAGGTAAGTTCCCCCCTTTCAGCACCTGGAGAAGCACTATACATCCAACCCATAATCATCTCATCATCATCATTCTAGTTTGCATACCACTACAAATGAGAAGCTATTAACAGTTAACAAGCACTTTTATTAAAACATTTATTTTCATATATTTTCCCTTTCCCCCACTGTAAGGTTACCGCCTGTCATAACATTATGGTAGCAGGGTGCCATTAACACACAGCGCTATTGTAGCTCAGCGCTCGGTCTATAAAACAGTCCATAAACATCAGCTGTTTATGTTTTCACATTACGGGCAGGCAGCGTTGGCGCCGTGACAGTGTGTACTAATCTGTCAGACAGACTGAAGCCAAGGGAGCCATTTTGACTCAGTCGGGAGATCATTGGTTGCCCTGTATTGGCCTGCAGTAGCTGTCACTGGATGAGTGAGCACAGCCATTTTGGATCACTGGGGAGATCATTACCCTGTACTGGCCTGCAGAGTCTGTCAATGGCACAGCCATTTTGAGTGAGTGCTACTGGGCTTCTATTCCCTTCAGGAAGAGCAAAGAGGAACCCAGTCCAACCATAACTTATAGAATGCTGAATTTACTGAGCAGGTGCACACACTTGTGTGCCCACACAGAACTGATTCAAAATAAGACACACATTAGAAGTTACTGCCGAGCTTGAATCCTAACTATCCGAGTACAGATTTATGATCAAATACAAAATATTGAAAGGCTAGGGGTTGAATAGGAACCTGAGCATAATGTGCAATTCAATAACAGATGGGGATGGTTCGTTGTTTCATGGTTTCGCCACAGGCTGTAACAACATTAGGCTGGTGAGTCTAGCACTGTTCAATGCTCTAATGGATGGATGGATGGATTGGGAACAGCATGGCTGTGTTAGGGATCGCACTATGACACTGGTTAGGTTCACTGGCCCGTACACAGGACTTTAATGACATCCTTTAATGGAATATACAGACAGACATCCCATTAATTATGGATACACTCATAGAGGTGTCAGAATAACAGTGTGCGCAGGGGATAACAGAGTAAGATTAGAATGTTTGTTGAGTGTTGGCTCAGTGCCTCTAGGAACTCAGTCGGGGTCTCAACTTACTGTTGAGAGTTAGAATAGTAGAATATTAAAGGTGCAATTTCGAAATTTTGTTGTGCATCAGCAGTTATTCTCTTGTTATGTCAGTCACTGATAGTCAGTAAATTACCCCTTGTCAGCTAACATTTTTTAGATTGCCAAGTTCGTTTAGTGGCCAGTTATCTAAACTTGTTATCATGGTCGAATTTCCGTCCGAGGTGCCCCAATTGATTTTGTTAGTCGCACTCATATCATATTAAAAACTGCAATGTTTTCTCTACACCCCATGGCAAAATGTGTAGAATTACATGAAATTCACTCCCTCACTCACTCTCTTTCTCTGTATGTTTGTCACTCGGCCTCTCTCACTCTGTAAACTTCACACTCACTCTCTGTAAACTTAACACTCACTCTCTAACCAGCAGTGAAGATATTCAAACCTAGCGGTTTACAAACTCCAGTAATGTCTGTTGACAGTTTGCAAACAAGATTTAATTGAATTATTCACAACTGACAGGACAAATAAGGCATGTGTGCTCAGCTCTGTATGTTTCTCTCTTTCGTGCAGGCAATAAATATGGATTGATTCCTGATGTTCGCAATTCAGCAAAATGTATGAGAAAGTATAAAAAAGAGGACGTGAAAAATAAGATCACTGGAATAAGGAGAGACGGAACATGCAAGAGTTTCTCTCCAGTCTCCACCAGCCATGATACAAGCTCACATTTGACAATCCATGCATGTTTAGTAAACATCTTGGATAAAATGTAATCTAGAATAATCCTGTAGTGTGAAGTTTTCCTGACGTTACAGGCATTATCCTGAAACCTGAACTCTAACCTAGGAATCTGTCAAACCGGAAACCTGTGAAGAGGAATGATGGCAAACCTGAGAAACGTGCATGACCTTAGCACGCACACAATCAGTCTCACTCACAGTAAGACACACACTAACAGTCACACACGTTAATCTGAGGACCTACAGACACCAAGCTCTGGCAGCTCAGAGCGACGACCAACTGAACACTGTCCCTGGGGTGGTGGTGGATAGCTACTCTAAAATAGGACCAAGGCACACATCCACACACCCAACCCCAGTACCAGACCCTGTCAGACAGAGACCGAGTGGGGGAAGGCACACACATAAAGTATTCAGAAGAGATGCAAATAATGAACTCATCCATTTCTAGCTGGAGTGTAGAGGAGGATGAAAAAACAGAGGGGGAGGGAGTCGAGGGACGCTCCACTTTTCACTGCTGATAAACTACCAACAACATACTCTACGACCTCTACATATCCAGCCCACTCCCACCCCTCTTACCCTGCCCAACCCTACCCCTCTTACCCAGCCCACCCCCACCCTTCTTACCCAGTGTGTCTTTGAGGTTCTTGACCAGCGATGCCTTCTTCACAAGGCTGTTCTTGCGTTCCACGTAGTTAGAGGGGACGTAGCCTGTCTGGTTGGAGGCGTTCCTCACCCTCCACCACGTCTTGCTGTCGTCCAGCAAGGTGAGCCGCTCGTTCTTCCGGATGTCAAGTTCCTGGTCCTGCTGGGCCGTGTAGTCCCACTTGGCTACAACTGTCACCTCCTCCGTCATCTTTCATGGAGTCCCCCTGGGGAAAGAGAAAAAGGGAGGGTTGGAGGAGACGGATAGTTAGTAAGTTACACATCGACCCCAAATTAGACCAGAGACAGAAAGACAGAGGGTTGTCTGAATGTTAGCCAAAGCATTAGCCACGTATTATCAAAGGAATATGTGATGAAATGATCTAATGCTAGAAATAAATATATGATGAAACAATTATGGTAATGAGGTAAATGTTAAGTGTGTGTGAGAGAAAAAAAAGCAGAAAAGCACACTAATACATATAATCACACTAATGCAATCCTCTCTCCATTTTACACATGCCATAATTATGACATCAGATAAGATCATCACTATTACGCCACCCAACTATAAAATTCACATGTAGAAAATTAGATAATCAGTTTCACCATCTAACTAAAGACCACATCTATCAAATCACACCGCAGGCATGAGAGCACTGCTTATTGTGTGTGTGAGTGACAGGGATTAAAGCATGCTCCATTTCACAGTGCAGGCGGGGAGTCAGGTGAACACCACCTTAGCTACATGTATGCACGCATCCGTACATATATACTACCGGTCAAAAGTTTTCATTCAAGGGTTTATCTTAATTTTTACTATTTTCTACATTGTAGAATAATAGTGAAGACATCAAAACTATGCAATAACACATATGGAATCATGTAGTAACCAAAAAAGTGTTAAACAAATCAAAATATATTTTGTGAGATTCTTCAAATAGCCACCCTTTTTTTTTTGGGGGGTAGATCAGCTTTAATATTGCCGATAGATTGTAACTTCCATCAATGTAATTGTCTGCATCACTTCCAATCCACCACATATTTTTTCTCTCGCATATATATATATATATATATATATATATATATATATATATATATATATATATATATATATATATATATATATATATATATATATATATATTTTAATCACATACATACACACACATACATACATACACACACACATACATACATACATACACACACACACATACATACATACATACACACACACACACATACATACATTTACACACACACAGTGGGGAAAAAAGGATTTAGTCAGCCACCAATTGTGCAAGTTCTCCCACTTAAAAAGATGAGAGAGGCCTGTAATTTTCATCATAGGTACACGTCAACTATGACAGACAAATTGAGGGAAGAAAATCCAGAAAATCACATTGTAGGATTTTTTATGAATTTATTTGCAAATTATGGTGGAAAATAAGTATTTGGTCACCTACAAACAAGCAAGATTTCTGGCTCTCACAGACCTGTAACTTCTTCTTTAAGAGGCTCCTCTGTCCTCCACTCGTTTCCTGTATTAATGGCACCGGTTTGAACTTATCAGTATAAAAGACACCTGTCCACAACCTCAAACAGTCACACTCCAAACTCCACTATGGCCAAGACCAAAGAGCTGTCAAAGGACCCCAGAAACAAAATTGTAGAACTGCACCAGGCTGGGAAGACTGAATCTGCAATAGGTAAGCAGCTTGGTTTGAAGAAATCAACTGTGGGAGCAATTATTAGGAAATGGAAGACATACAAGACCACTGATAATCTCCCTCGATCTGGGGCTCCACGCAAGATCTCACCCCGTGGGGTCAAAATGATCACAAGAACGGTGAGAAAAAAATCCCAGAACCACACAGGGGGACCTAGTGAATGACCTGCAGAGAGCTGGGACCAAAGTAACAAAGCCTACCATCAGTAACACACTACGCCGCCAGGGACTCAAATCCTGCAGTGCCAGACGTGTCCCCCTGCTTAAGCCAGTACATGTCCAGGCCCGTCTGAAGTTTGCTAGAGTGCATTTGGATGATCCAGAAGAGGATTGGGAGAATGTCATATGGTCAGATGAAACCAAAATAGAACTTTTTTGGTAAAAACTCAACTCGTCGTGTTTGGAGGACAAAGAATGCTGAGTTGCATCCAAAGAACACCATACCTACTGTGAAGCATGGGGGTGGAAACATCATGCTTTGGGGCTGTTTTTCTGCAAAGGGACCAGGACGACTGATCCGTGTAAAGGAAAGAATGAATGGGGCCATGTATCGTGAGATTTTGAGTGAAAACCTCCTTCCATCAGCAAGGGCATTGAAGATGAAACGTGGCTGGGTCTTTCAGCATGACAATGATCCCAAACACACCGCCCGGGCAACGAAGGAGTGGCTTCGTAAGAAGCATTTCAAGGTGCTGGAGTGGCCTAGCCAGTCTCCAGATCTCAACCCCATAGAAAATCTTTGGAGGGAGTTGAAAGTCCGTGTTGCCCAGCGACAGCCCCAAAACATCACTGCTCTAGAGGAGATCTGCATGGAGGAATGGGCCAAAATACCAGCAACAGTGTGTGAAAACCTTGTGAAGACTTACAGAAAACGTTTGACCTGTGTCATTGCCAACAAAGGGTATATAACAAAGTATTGAGAAACTATTGTTATTTACCAAATAGTTATTTTCCACCATCATTTGCAAATAAAATCATTAAAAATCCTACAATGTGATTTTCTGGATAATTTTTTCTCATTTTGTCTGTCATAGTTGACGTGTATCTATGATGAAAATTACAGGCCTCTCTCATCTTTTTAAGTGGGAGAACTTGCACAATTGGTGGCTGATTAAATACTTTTTCCCCCCACTGTATATACACACACACACACACACACACACACACACACACACACACACACACACACACACACACACACATATATATACAGTGAGGGAAAAAAGTATTTAATCAACTGCTGATTTTGTACGTCTGCCCACTGACAAAGAAATGATCAGTCTATAATTTTAATGGTAGGTTTATTATTTGAACAGTGAGAGACCGAATAACAACAAAAAAATCCAGAAAAACGCATGTCAAAAATGTTAGTATTTGACCCCCTCTCAATCAGAAAGATTTCTGGCTCCCAGGTGTCTTTTATACAGGTAACGAGCTGAGATTAGGAGCACACTCTTAAAGGGAGTGCTCCTAATCTCAGCTTGTTACCTGTATAAAAGACCTGTCCACAGAAGCAATCAATCAGATTCCAAACTCTCCACCATGGCCAAGACCAAAGAGCTCTCCAAGGATGTCAGGGACAAGATTGTAGACCTACACAAGGCTGGAATGGGCTACAAGACCATCGCCAAGCAGCTTGGTGAGAAGGTGACAACAGTTGGTGCGATTATTCGCAAATGGAAGAAACACAAAATAAATGTCAATCTCCCTCGGCCTGGGGCTCCATGCAAGATCTCACCTCGTGGAGTTGCAATGATCATGAGAACGGTGAGGAATCAGCCCAGAACTACACGGGAGGATCTTGTCAATGATCTCAAGGCAGCTGGGACCATAGTCACCAAGAAAACAATTGGTAACACATTATGCCGTGAAGGACTGAAATCCTGCAGCGCCCGCAAGGTCACCCTGCTCAAGAAAGCACATATACAGGGCCGTCTGAAGTTTGCCAATGAACATCTGAATGATTCAGAGGAGAACTGGGTGAAAGTGTTGTTGTCAGATGAGACCAAAATCGAGCTCTTTGGCATCAACTCAACTCGCCGTGTTTGGAGGAGGAGGAATGCTGCCTATGACCCCAAGAACACCATCCCCACCGTCAAACATGGAGGTGGAAACAATATGCTTTGGGGGTGTTTTTCTGCTAAGGGGACAGGACAACTTCACAGCATCAAAGGGACGATGGACGGGGCCATGTACCGTCAAATCTTGGGTGAGAACCTCCTTCCCTCAGCCAGGGCATTGAAAATGGGTCGTGGATGGGTATTCCAGCATGACAATGAACCAAAACACAAGGCCAAGGCAACAAAGGAGTGGCTCAAGAAGAAGCACATTAAGGTCCTGGAGTGGCCTAGCCAGTCTCCAGACTTTAATCTCATAGAAAATATGTGGAGGGATGTGAAGATTCAAGTTGCCAAACATCAGGCTCGAAACCTTAATGACTTGGAGAAGATCTGCAAAGAGGAGTGGAACAAAATCCCTCCTGAGATGTGTGCAAACCTGGTGGTCAACTACAAGAAACGTCTGACCTCTGTGATTGCCAACAAGGGTTTTGCCACCAGGTACTAAGTCATGTTTTGCAGAGGGGTCAAATACTTATTTCCCTCATTAAAATGAAAATCAATTTATAACATTTTTGACATGCGTTTTTCTGGATTTTTTTGTTGTTATTCTGTCTCTCACTGTTCAAATAAACCTACCATTAAAATTATAGACTGATCATGTCTGTCAGTGGGCAAACGTACAAAATCAGCAGGGGATCAAATACTTTTTTCCCCTCACTGTATATATACACATATATATACACACATACACATATATATATATACACACACACACACACACACACACATATACAGTGAGGGAAAAAAGTATTTGATCCCCTGCTGATTTTGTATGTTTGTCCACTGACAAAGAAATTATCAGTCTATAATTTTAATGGTAGGTTTATTTGAACAGTGAGAGACAGAATAACAACAAAAATATCCAGTAAAACACATGTCAAAAATGTTATAAATTGATTTGCATTTTAATGAGAGAAATAAGTATTTGACCACCTCTCAATTAGAAAGAATTCTGGCTCCCAGGTGTCTTTTATACAGGTAACGAGCTGAGATTAGGAGCACACTCTTAAAGGGAGTGCTCCTAATCTCAGCTTGTTACCTGTATAAAAGACACCTGTCCACAGAAGCAATCAATCAATCAGATTCCAAACTCTCCACCATGGCCAAGACCAAAGAGCTCTCCAAGGATGTCAGGGACAAGATTGTAGACCTACACAAGGCTGGAATGGGCTACAAGACCATCGCCAAGCAGCTTGGTGAGAAGGTGACAACAGTTGGTGCGATTATTCGCAAATGGAAGAAACACAAAATAACTGTCAATCTCCCTCGGCCTGGGGCTCCATGCAAGATCTCACCTCGTGGAGTTGCAATGATCATGAAAATGGTGAGGAATCAGCCCAGAACTACACGGGAGGATCTTGTCAATGATCTCAAGGCCGATGGGACCATAGTCACCAAGAAAACAATTGGTAACACACTACGCCGTGAAGGACTGAAATCCTGCAGCGCCCGCAAGTTCCCCCTGCTCAAGAAAGCACATATACATGCCAGTCTGAAGTTTGCCAATGAACATCTGAATGATTCAGAGGAGAACTGGGTGAAAGTGTTATGGTCAGATGAGACCAAAATGGAGCTCTTTGGCATCAACTCAACTCGCCGTGTTTGGAGGAGGAGGAATGCTGCCTATGACCCCAAGAACACCATCCCCACCGTCAAACATGGAGGTGGAAACATTATGCTTTGGGGGTGTTTTTCTGCTAAGGGGACAGGACAACTTCACCGCATCAAAGGGACAATGGACGGGGCCATGTACCGTCAAATCTTGGGTGAGAACCTCCTTCCCTCAGCCAGGGCATTGAAAATGGGTCGTGGATGGGTATTCCAGCATGACAATGACCCAAAACACACAGCCAAGGCAACAAAGGAGTGGCTCAAGAAGAAGCACATTAAGGTCCTGGAGTGGCCTAGCCAGTCTCCAGACCATAATCCCATAGGAAATCTGTGGAGGGAGCTGAAGGTTCGAGTTGCCAAACGTCAGGCTCGAAACCATAATGACTTGGAGAAGATCTGCAAAGAGGAGTGGGACAAAATCCCTCCTGAGATGTGTGCAAACCTGGTGGCCAACTACAAGAAACGTCTGACCTCTGTGATTGCCAACAAGGGTTTTGCCACCAAGTACTAAGTCATGTTTTGCAGAGGGGTTAAATACTTATTTTCCTCATTAAAATGCAAATCAATTTATAACATTTTTGACATTCGTTTTTCTGGATTTTTTTGTTGTTATTCTGTCTCTCACTGTTCAAATAAACCTACCATTAAAATTATAGACTGATCATTTCTTTGACAAAATCAGCAGGGGATCAAATACTTTTTTCCCTCACTGTATATATATATATATATATATATATATATATACACACACACACACACACACACATACATACATACATACATATCCTTTAAAAATATATATATTTCCCTTTATTACTTTCCAACCCCACCATCCCCTCCCTAATTGGAGTAAACTAGTGAACAACAATGCTTAGGCCTCTACTTCATGCTTATACATACTATATACATTTTATGGACACAGTCACTAATTCTATTTTGTTTGTTTTTACTCCTGAACTTCCTCCGATCAGTTTCAGGATGTCCATCTGGTATGCTTCTATATGCCATATCTTTCCAACTGTGCTCTTTCACAAAAGCTCACAATATATAACCTATATACTTATTATGCACACAGCATGTCTTACACTAGTTATCTTGTTGTTATTAGTTGTTGTTATTAGTCCCATCCTTCAGCTCCATTCAACACCTCCCATTTATCTCTTAACATAATCCATATTGGATTTCTATTTGCCATATATTTTTCAACTGTACTGTGATGTTTTACAAAAGTTCTGAACCTTTCTATTCTCATTGTTTCTACAGTTTGTGAATTGAAAATAAACATATTTTCTAAAAGTATTATTATATTATTGATCGATTGACTATGACTTTTCAGATCACCCAGTAGTGCCATCTGCAGGGTCAGCTCCACGCAAATATTGCAATCCTTCAGCCATTCCTGGACCTGTGTCCAGAAACAAGCTACAAATGGACAGTACCAAAACAAATGATCTAATGATTCGGTCTCTTCACAGCCAAATCTGCAGAGCTGGGAATATTGTATCCCCCATACAAATAACATTTTATTGGTAGCAAGAATTTTATATAATAATTTAAATCGAAAAATTATACGTTTTGAATCCGGCGCCGTTTTGCGTATCAGTTCATAAACACTATGCCATGGAATCGGTACGTCATATCTCTTCCCAACTATTTGCAATCTATATGGGACGGCTGTCAATCTTTTGGTCCTTAAATGAAACTGGTAAACGTTTGTATTTATCACAATTTTCTTTAACCAATTAGGTTATTTAATGCAAGGCCGACAGACAAGTTCCTTACTTTTTCCTCCTTCCACTTTCCTCTTCCATTTTTGCGGTAATGCTGCAATTATTTGGTTTTAAAATCAAATAGCCACCCTTTGCCTTGATGACAGCTTTGCACACTCTTGGCATTCTCTCAACCAACTTCATGAGGTAGTCACCTTGAATGCATTTAAATTAACAGGTGTGCCTTCTTAAAAGTTAATTTGTGGAATTTCTTTCCTTCTTAATGCGTTTGTGCCAATCAGTTGTGTTGTGACAAGATAGGGGGGGTATACAGAAGATAGCTCTATTTGGTAAAAGACCAAGTCCATATTATGGCAAGAACAGCTCAAATAAGCAAAGAGAAACGACAGTCCATCATTACTTTAAGACATGAAGGTCAGTCAATACAGAACATTAAGAACTTTGAACGTTTCTTCAAGTGCAGTCGCAAAAACCATCAAGCGCTATGATGAAACTGGCTCTCATGAGGACCGCCACAGGAATGGAAGACCCAGAGTTACCCCTGCTGCAGAGGATACGTTCATTAGAGTTACCAGCCTCAGAAATTGCAGCCCAAATAAATACTTCAGAGTTCAAGTAACAGACACATCAACATCAACTGTTCAGAGGAGACTGTGTGAATTAGGCCTCATGGTCGAATTTCTGCAAAGAAACCACTACTAAAGGACACCGATAAGAAGAAGAGACTTGCTTGGGCCAAGAAACAAGAGTAATGGACATTAGACCAGTGGAAATTTGTCCTTTGGTCTGGAGTCCAAATTTGAGATTTTTGGTTCCAACCGCCGTGTCTTTGTGAGACACGGTGTGGGTGAATGGATGCTCTCTGCATGTGTAGTTCCCACCGTAAAGCATGGAGGAGGAGGTCTTATGGTGTGGGGGTGCTTTGCTGGTGACACCGTCTGTGATGTATTTAGAATTCAAGGCACACTTAACCAGCATGGCTACCACAGCATTCTGCAGCGATATGGCATCCCGTCTGGTTTGGGCTTAGTGGGACTATAATTTTCTTTTCAACAGGACAATGACCCAACACACCTCCAGGCTGTGTAAGGGCTATTTTATCAAGAAGGTGAGTGATGGAGTGCTGCATCAGATGACCTGGCCTCCACAATCCCCCGACCTCAACCAAATTAAGATGGTTTGGGATGAGTCGGACCGCAGTGAAGGAAAAGCAGCCAACAAGTGCTCAGCATATGTGGGAACTCCTTCAAGACTGTTGGAAAAGCTTTCCAGGTGAAGCTGGTTGAGAGAATGCCAAGAGTGTGTAAAGCTATCATCAAGGCAAAGGGTGGCTATTTGAAGAATCTCAAATATAAAATATATTTGGATTTGTTTAACACTTTATTGGTTACTACATGATTCCATATGTGTTATTTCATAGTTTTGATGTATTCACTATTATTCTACAATGTAGAAAATAGTAAAAAATTAAGAAAAACCCTTGAATGAGTAGGTGTTCGAAAAACCTTTGACCGGTAGTGTACGTACAGTGCATTCGGAAAGTATTTAGACGCCTTTACTTTCTCCACATTTTGTTACGTTATAGCCTTATTCTAAAAAAGATTAATTTAATCACCCCCCTCATCAATCTACACATAATACCCCATAATGACAAAGCAAGAACAGGTTTTTAGAAATGTTTGCTAATTTATTACAAATAAAAACTTTTACATAAGTATTCAGACCCTTCAGCACATTTGGCAGCGATTACAGCCTCAGGTCTTCTTGGGTATGACGCTACAAGCTTGGCACACCTGTATTTTCAGGTCTCTCCAGAGATGATCGATCCGGTTCAAGGCCTGGCTCTGGCTGGGCCACTCAAGGACATTCAGAGACTTGTCCCGAAGCCACTCCTGTGTTGTCTTGGCTGTGTGCTTAGGGTCGTTGTCCTGTTGGAAGGTGAACCTTCGCCCCAGTCTGAGTTCCCTGAGGCTTTCATCAAGGATCTCTCTGTACTCTGCTCTGTTCATCTTTCCCTCGATCCTGACTAGTGTCCCAGGCCCTGCCGCTGAAAAACATCCCCACAGCATGATGCTGCCACCACCATGCTTCACCGTAGCGATGGTGCCCGGTTTCCTCCAGACCTGACGCTTGGAATTCAGGCCAAAGAGTTCCATCTTGGTTTCATCAGACCAGAGAATCTTGTTTCTCATGGTCTGAGTTCCTTTAGGTGTCTTTTGGCAAACTCCAAGCTGCCACGTGCATTTTACTGAGGAGTGGCTTCCGTCTGACCATTCCACCATAAAAGGCCTGATTGGTGGAGTGCTGCAGAGATGGTTGTCCTTCTGGAAGGTTCTCCTATCTCCACAGAGGAACTCTGGAGCGCTGTCAGAGTGACCATCGGGTTCTTGGTCACCTTCCTGACCAAGGACCTTCTCCCCCGATCGCTTAGTTTGACCGGGCGCACAGCTCTAGGAAGAGTCTTGGTGGTTCCAAACTTCTTCCATTTCAGAATGATGGGGGCCACTGTGTTCTTGGGGACCTTCAATGCTGCAGAAACTTTTTGGTACCCTTCCCCAGATATGTGCCTCAACACAATCCTGTCTCGGAGCTCTACAGACAATTCCTTCAACTTCATGGCTTGGTTGTTGCTCTGTGAGATGTGGGACCTTATATAGACAGGTGTGTGCCTTTCCAAATCATGTCCAATCAATTGAATTTACCACAGGTGGACTCCAATCAAGTTTCTGAAACATCAAGAATTATCAATGGAAACAGGATGCACCCGAGCGCAATTTCGAGTCTCATAGCAAAGGGTCTGAATACTTATGTAAATAAGGTATTTCTGTTATAAAAAAATTATAAATTTGCAAAAATTGATATAAAACCTGTTTTCACTTTGTCATTATGGGTTATTATGTGTAGATTTATGAGAATATTTTTTTATTTAATCCAGTTTAGAATAAGGCTGTCACGTAACAAAATGTGGAAAAAGTCAAGAGGGCTGAATACTTTCCGAATGCACTGTATGTGTGCCTGTATGTGTGAGTGGCTGTATGTGTGCCTGTATGTGTGAGTGGCTGTATGTGTGCCTGTATGTGTGAGTGGCTGTATGTGTGAGAGTGCCTGTATGTGTGAGTGGCTGTATGTGTGCCTGTATGTGTGAGTGGCTGTATGTGTGAGAGTGCCTGTATGTGTGAGTGGCTGTATGTGTGAGTGGCTGTATGTGTGAGTGGCTGTATGTGTGAGTGGCTGTATGTGTGAGTGGCTGTATGTGTGAGAGTGCCTGTATGTGTGAGTGGCTGTATGTGTGCCTGTATGTGTGAGAGTGCCTGTATGTGTGAGAGTGCCTGTATGTGTGAGTGCCTGTATGTGTGAGAGTGCCTGTATGTGTGAGTGGCTGTATGTGTGAGAGTGCCTGTATGTGTGAGTGGCTGTATGTGTGAGAGTGCCTGTATGTGTGAGTGGCTGTATGTGTGAGAGTGCCTGTATGTGTGAGTGGCTGTATGTGTGCCTGTATGTGTGAGAGTGCATGTATGTGTGAGAGTGCCTGTATGTGTGAGTGCCTGTATGTGTGAGAGTGCCTGTATGTGTGAGTGGCTGTATGTGTGAGAGTGCCTGTATGTGTGAGTGGCTGTATGTGTGAGAGTGCCTGTATGTGTGAGTGGCTGTATGTGTGAGAGTGCCTGTATGTGTGAGTGGCTGTATGTGTGAGAGTGCCTGTATGTGTGAGAGTGCCTGTATGTGTGAGTGGCTGTATGTGTGAGTGGCTGTATGTGTGAGTGCCTGTATGTGTGAGAGTGCCTGTATGTGTGAGAGTGCCTGTATGTGTGAGTGGCTGTATGTGTGCCTGTATGTGTGAGAGTGCCTGTATGTGTGAGAGTGCCTGTATGTGTGAGTGCCTGTATGTTTGAGAGTGCCTGTATGTGTGAGAGTGCCTGTATGTGTGAGAGTGCCTGTATGTGTGAGAGTGCCTGTATGTGTGAGTGGCTGTGTGCATGAGATGAACACTATATTATCTGTAAAGTTATAAAAAGCACCAACAACAACTTAAATAATTGGGAATGCAGCACAATCCCAGCTAGGATGTGCTCAGTCTAACAGTTATGTTCCATGAAAACCTCTGACAGCCTAATGATATTCTCTGGGTCCCACAGTGCCAGTGGAATGAAAAGCATCCTCACAATCCAGTGTCTATGAACGTACGCCAGAGTTCAACCACTGCAGATGGGAAACTGAAAAGTCAAATAGACAAAGGAAGTGTTGCCTTGTAAACATGAAACAGAGATGATCACTAAGAAGAGAGAGAGAGCTTTAATTCTCGCATATAGAGCATAAATGTTCTCCAATAGTCAACATTGTCTCCAAATGTTAAAGGCAAATATTAAAAACATAAAAAAGTGAAATATTAACTTGGGATGGACATTTTAAATGATTTTACTATACGAATATCATGAATTATATTTTTTTACGCTTCAATTGGGACTTGCTTGCACGACTCAGGAGAGGCGCTCTGCTTGTTGTTTCAGTACAGATGGTTGGGCGAGGGGCACAAGAGAAGCAGGTGCTGGTGTGTCTCACACTGAGGGGGAGAGAGAAAGAAAGTAGCCAAACCGACTCGCTCATGTTAGATATACAAACTTATTGCTGCAATAGGTTATTATCTCATCTGGTAGTGTCTGTCTTGACTGCATCAAATCGATGTACAGAAGCTAGCTAGCTACACTATCCAGCTAGTTAGTTAGCCAGCTAGCAAGACTAATTGAGACTATTTTGCTGTGTTCCCCGCATTCTACAACAACTCCATTCATATTAAACAGCCTATCTGTTGGTTGATCATTGTAGCCTACCCCTTCTCATTTGGCCAACTTAATTCCGTAATTGTAATTCCATTTTGCATTGATTAGAAATCTCCCACTTCACTTGCCACACATGGAGCCTCTGACGGTAGTGTTGCTTTGATTGACCTACAATAACTACATACATGCGTGAAAAGTGTGTAGGCTACCGATACGTCTTTTTTATGGGGCGCACTACAGGAAAACTGTTTCATAAAAATGTCTAATGTCATGGTCTAGCCTTGTATGTAGCAATGTCACATAGATCATTTCATTTTAGACAAAGCCTTTTCATTAAAATAGGCCTATATTTTATTCTCCTCAGAAATGAATACTCTAGCAAGTAATCAAAATACTAATGTCCGTTCGGATATTCGAATATCCGTGCCCATCACTAATACTAATAGTCTATTTTTGGTGTAGAACAGGGTTCTGCAATTTTGAGATACTTTAGAATGATTAGGACATGAAGCATGAAAATGCTAATATAGGTAGCATTGACTTGCATTGGATTTGTTACACGGAGAATACATTACATAGGATGAAGAAACAATACTCCGAGCCGCAGCGCCATACTAATTGTCAAACAGAGAACTGATACTATATACTCATTGTTGGGGTAGGATTTGCGTGTGGTGTGGGCGGTCCGCAGGTGGCTTTTGACAATTTCTTTGGATTCCTCATGTCTAACTCATTGTTAGAAAAAAGTTTGGTCCAAATCGGATATTAGGTACTATATTTATTGAACATTATATGAATCCTATTAATTTAAATTGTCAATTTGGTGCAAATAATTAGCTTAATTTTGCAGAGATCAAATTACACTGAGTGTACAAAACATGAGGAACTCCTTCATAATATTAAGTTGGCTGGATGTCCTTTGGGTGGTAGACCATTTTTGATACACACATGAAACTGTTGAGCGTGAAAAACCCAGCAGTGTTGCATGTCTTGACACAAACTGGTGCGACTGGCACCTACTACCATACCCCGTTCAAAGGCACTTCAATATTTTGTTGAACCCGTCTCCTCCCCTTCATCTACACTGATTGAAATGGATTTAACAAGTGACATCAATAAGGGATCATAGCGTTCACCTGGATTCACCTGGTCAGTCTGTCATGGAAATAGCAGGTGTTCTTAATGTCTTGTACACTCAGTGTATATTTCAACAAAATAGTGTTGCAGGAACCATGTGTGTGTGTGTGTGTGTGTGTGTGTGTGTGTGCATGTGCGTGTGTGTCAAAACACTGTAGCTGAGTGTTGGAGGCAGACACACACAGAGATGCACACACTGCGATAAATGATAAAACACCCAGTCCCACAAGGGAGACACACTAGGGATCACACATTTCCTTTCTCATATCGTCTTCTACACTTTATTCTTTAATGACGGCAATTCAGATGAAGTTCCGCCACAAAGGACCATATAACTCCGGATAAGAGTAGCCACACAATTACACCACACAAGATATTCCATTACCGCTGGAAATATTTATATCTTCAGATATAGACCACTGTATTTCATAAATGCAAATGAATTACTCCAATACTTTTTTAAACACAGGATATTAAACTCTACTTCAATTAGGCCAGATCCACAGAGAGGCTGAACAGAGACTGAAGAAATTCGACACAACTATCCCATATGAATGCTATGCAGGACAGGCTCATCTCTTAAATGTGGTGTCTATGGGTGTTTTAGCACAATATGTGAATCATTTATAGTACATCAGACCTTCTATTGTCACACTAGACTCTTGTCACAGCCTCTGGAGAGCTATGAGTCTGGCAAGAGAGTACTGCCCGACAAGCATTTGTGTAGCATTAGAAGCATTGTAATATAGTGAATGCGAATGTGACCCTGCTTGCACACACTAAAGCAGCCTAACCGGATTCCCTCAAAGGCCTGGATAGGGGTGGAGGGGGAAGGAAGGGAGGAGGTAGAGGAAGAGAGGTAGGAGGAGGGACGAGGGAGGAGAGGAGCAGGCCAAATTTTGCCTGTGAGCCCATCCTTGCCCTGGGAGGAATGTTGAAGGGTGAATTAGTGAGGTGAGATGTAACCAATGTGGCTTACAGAAGAGCTGTATGTCACAGTTACACACAAATCTAACCTCGTCCCCAGGCTATCATGGGGCGGAAGTGACTGTATACTGTACACAAATATCCAATCCCAAATCAACCGCACACACTCGTGTAGATTTGCAAGGATCTGACAGGCAGAAAGACCACCTGTATCCCTCCCTTCTCTCTCTCCCTATTGCCATATTTATCAGCATTCTAATAATGACTCATTCTCCATCAGAGTGATGGCCCTACCTCCCTCCATATCCACGACGATTATTCAGTCCCCCCAAAGACCGTGTTCATTAGGGAGAGTGATGGGGATGCCACTAAGAATCACATCAATCCTCCTCGCTGGGCGCTCACACACGCCAACAGGCGACAAACACACCATCACTCACACACTTTATCAGCTTTCCTCAGTTCTGCGCTAGATGTGTTACAGCTCAGACTTCTGCTCTAGTGTATAACTCTTCATTCAATTACTGAGTCTCTTTCCCTTCAGCCATCTAGCTTTAGCTGCATTGTTATGTATGCCTGCCTGCTGTTGTCGTATGTTGTCTTTAAAAGGATAAATCGGGGAGAAACCGAGGAAGGGAGACATTTGAGGTAAACAAATGAAAACTAAAAGAGGTAACGGGACAATAAAAGGAGAGGAAGAGAGGGAGTCTATGCTCCCCCCTGACCCTCCATCCCTCTATTGAGAGAGTTAAAAGGAGAGAAGAGCGACAGAATGCTGAGTTGAATTCTGCCTGCACTTCACAGCTCCTCATTGAGGGGGAGAGAAAAAAGCTCCCAAGCCTTTTCAGCACAACATGTTGAGAAAAGGATAGTAAAAGAGGATTAAATAAAAGAAAAGTTCAAAAAAAGGAAAAAAAAGACTGGCACAGCTCTCTGTGTTTGGCATTCAGGTCAAAAACACAGTCAGAGGAACAACAAACTGTTCTCCTCCTCCTCCTCCTCCTCCTCCTTCCCTTATTTTCCCAGTACTCTCATTTGTGTGATGCTGTTTGCTCTGGGTTGTTTCTCAGAGTAGGAAGCTGGTTAATATCCATTTGGACCATCCTGAATGAATACACTGCAGCATAAGGAAACAGCTCCTGGAACTCCCATAGACCCATCGGTTCACTGATCTGGAGAGGCCTAACAGCAGCACCCACAACAGACTGCTTTGGCTGGTTGTGAATGGGTGCTTAAAGCAGGTCAAAGCCCTCGTCATTGGTGCCAAATTCATTGGAACACTGTCAATGTTAATGACCTGTTTTATAGTGAGCCCAGTGCCACCGTCATGCCCTAGCACTCTTTCCAGGCCTGCCCTGAAACACTTAACGGGACGTGTGTGTGCATGTGTGTACAAATCTGTGGTGTGGTATGCAATGCAGTAGGCTAGGCCCATCTCTCTGATGGGGTTGGTATATGCTCCTCTTCAGTTTGAGCCGTGGAAAATTACTATCATGTTTGATGTCATCAAAGACGACAGGGTAAGAAATGTCAACAGACCGAAGACTTTGATGGCTCAGGGAGGTCTGAAAGGCAGACGACATCATGCCGTCCTTTCAACTGCCTGCTCAAAATAAACCCTCAAGAGATAGCTACTGACAGAATCCTCTGACCACAGAATGAGGCCCAGGCCTGCAGTCACTTAGCCAGCCACTTCATGGTGATATCATACGGGAGGAAGAGGGACTTATCAAATTAAGCACTTGTAAGTCCTGATCAAAGCAACTCTGATTAAACCATATCACTGACAAAAGCCTGTGCAGCAAAGTGGATTGAGATTGTAAGTGTACGACTGAAATAGCCAGATGCCCTTCTCTTCGCCATCATTTCTACCAAAGTTATACATCAAAGCTAAACTGATACATTTGTTAGTTTTTCTGTACAGTGTACACAGTTTCTAAATGAGGATATAGTCTACTTTCTGTGAATGCTTTCCCACTCAGTTACTGCTTCAGAAAGCAGAGGTGATTCTTTTCTGACAGTATCACTGGTCCTCTCCATCTTTCTCCTCTACACAGAGAGAATAGTAGCGTGGGTTCTTCTGTCCACCCACATCTTTGTCAGCAGCCTTGGACAGCACTTTCACACTTATGTCCATCTTCATTAAACGGGTGACGACAGAAACGGTGGATTATCTCATTTTCTCCGTCCTCACCCTACCCCTCCATTCACTCTCCCTTTTCAAGCAATTTCTCACGTCATCACTCGTTTTCTGTAATTTCTTTCCCTCCCCCCTGAGTGGGAGAGACTTTGTTTAGTGAGTTTCCATGGTTACAGTTGGTCCTATATCTGACTGATCAGACCGCAAATGGGGTCCCCTCGAGAATCCTCCTTTCTCTCCTCTGCTCCTCTTCTATTCTCTCGCTCTGTTCATTCTTTCCCTACTTATTCTTCTCTCTTTAATGGCTCCTTCATCTCCTGAGTCTTCCTTCCTCTCATTACCTCCCACGCTACCCTCTTACTCCCATCCACTTTGCCCCTGCTTTTCTACCTCTACTGTTCATCCATCATAAATATGTCCATCATGAAGATAATTTGACCCTTGAATTCAGTCCCTCTAAACATACATTTATAAACATAACCTCCCTGCATCCTTCTTGTGTCCCACCATGTACATAGGACAGGGTTTCCCAAACTTGGGTTTTCCCCCTAGCACGGGCATGTTTTTCTCCTCTTCTTTGTTCATTTCTTACCGCTTCAATGGGAGTGCACCTGACTAGTGTTAATCATGTTCTCTCTATTTTTACTCCCGGACAGGTGACAGTCTAGTCGCTTGCTCCATGTCCCTGGGCACAGCATCACAAAGCACACAATACAAAGCAAATGACAGGCAATGGACTAAAAACAACAGCTTTGATGTACAGATCTGTTTGTTTAGCCCTGTCTGGAGGAGTAACACTGAGGTGAACACATTTCTGTGTGTGTGTGTGTGTGTGTGTGTGTGTGTGCATGCGTTTGTGCGTGTGGTTAAATGCCTGTGTGTGTGTGCTACAGTGCCAATGTAATCAGCCATAGGGTCAACCAAAAGGTCAAATACAACAGAAATGTCTGTGGGCTAAAGCCACTGCACTGTATTGAACATCATCATTGATTATAGTACTACGCTCTCTCTCCCCAGGACACTCCAACACAATCCTCATTCACAATCACTTTACTTATGCAAACTCTCCTTTATGTTGGTGTGAGTGACTGTACAGGAGGGGGCTATGTGGCACAACCACCTGGTGCAAATATGACTCCTGGGGCATCTGAATTGTCCAGCTAGGTACAAACAGTGTTAGGCACAATATGAGGCACTTTGAGACTAGCAATCCATTATCATTAGTGTAATAGTCTTGTGATTTTACAGCCTGAGCATTGTTAGAATTGAGGCTGGACATGTACCACAATCTCAAAAACATGAACAACTAAAAACGAGGCAAACATCAAGGCGTTTGAGAGAGATAGCCCACCAACACAGGTGACTAATGAGGCTTAGAGACAGATCATGTTTCTCGTCTGAAACACTTATAATCAGGCCAGCCCCTCCACTGAAATCCTGTAGGTTAGCTGTGTATGAATTAACATGAGTTGATTACTTTCCCTTTCAGTGGGACAGCAAGGACAGGAATGACAGAGTAGCTAGAAGTTGCCCCAGCCTAAGAACTGATACAGGGTCAGATATGTATCATATTTCTCTGATGACAACAATTAGTTGACTTGTCAAATCAAATGTGCTAATGCTCGAATAGAACAAAGATGTGGAATGTGGCAGTCCTCAAGGACTGGGTTGGGATAGCTAACACTTATTAGGTAACAGCAGCACGATAGAGACAGAATGTTGTATTTGAGTTGGGAAGACCCCATCTGCCACTGCTACACAACAGATGCACATGTCCTTAGGTTGCTTAAGGTACTATGCCATCTCAGTATTACCCCTGGGATTTAGACTGATTAGACGCCCAGAGTTAAAGACTGAAACACAACCAGAGAAGCAGAATGATTAAAGCACAGGAGGAAATCATGCCTTATGTAAAACCCATCCCCTGAACATCATGAAGATGACTGGCTCTGTTGAACACAAACAAATGACGCTGCACACCCCTCAGGTATGTAGGAATGGGTAAGAAACAGTGGAGTAGAACACAGATCTGCTGGTCTAAGCAATACAGTTAGCTCAGAGGGTAAAGTCAGCTGGCTGTAGCTTATACACACTCAGCACACAGAGGAAATGTGATGCCACTAGTGTCCAGTTGCCTGCAGGTTCGTCTCCTGCTACTGTTTAGCCTACCATTTAGTACAGGTCAGGCTGTGTCCTTTAAACTGTGGCTGGCTGCTAAAACACCTGTCAAAACAAAAACATGATGCATGTGTTCTCTGATTTAATGGTAGAGCTCCACCTAACTACAGTGGGGGAAAAAAGTATTTAGTCAGTCACCAATTGTGCAAGTTCTCCCACTTAAAATTGATGAGAGAGGCCTGTAATTTTCATCATAGGTACACGTCAACTATGACAGACAAAAGGAGAGAAAAAAATCCAGAAAATCACATTGTAGGATTTTTAATGAATTTATTTGCAAATTATGGTGGAAAATAAGTATTTGGTCAAGAACAAAAGTTTCTCAATACTTTGTTATATACCCTTTGTTGGCAATGACACAGGTCAAACGTTTTCTGTAAGTCTTCACAAGTTTTTCACACACTGTTGCTGTTATTTTGGCCCATTCCTCCATGCAGATCTCCTCTAGAGCAGTGATGTTTTGGGGCTGTCGCTGGGCAACACGGACTTTCAACTCCCTCCAAAGATTTTCTATGGGGTTGAGATCTGAGACTGGCTAGGCCACTCCAGGACCTTGAAATGCTTCTTACGAAGCCACTCCTTTGTTGCCCGGGCGGTGTGTTTGGGATCATTGTCATGCTGAAAGACCCAGCCACGTTTCATCTTCAATGCCCTTGCTGATGGAAGGAGGTTTTCACTCAAAATCTCACGATACATGGCCCCATTCATTCTTTCCTTTACACGGATCAGTCGTCCTGGTCCCTTTGCAGAAAAACAGCCCCAAAGCATGATGTTTCCACCCCCATGCTTCACAGTAGGTATGGTGTTCTTTGGATGCAACTCAGCATTCTTTGTCCTCCAAACACGACGAGTTGAGTTTTTACCAAAACGTTCTATTTTGGTTTCATCTGACCATATGACATTCTCCCAATCCTCTTCTGCATCATCCAAATGCACTCTAGCAAACTTCAGATGGGCCTGGACATGTACTGGCTTAAGCAGGGGGACACGTCTGGCACTGCAGGATTTGAGTCCCTGGCGGCGTAGTGTGTTACTGATGGTAGGCTTTGTTACTTTGGTCCCAGCTCTCTGCAGGTCATTCACTAGGTCCCCCCGTGTGGTTCTGGGATTTTTGCTCACCGTTCTTGTGATCATTTTGACCCCACAGGGTGAGATCTTGCGTGGAGCCCCAGATCGAGGGAGATTATCAGTGGTCTTGTATGTCTTCCATTTCCTAATAATTGCTCCCATAGTTGATTTCTTCAAACCAAGCTGCTTACCTATTGCAGATTCAGTCTTCCCAGCCTGGTGCAGGTCTACAATTGTGTTTCTGGTGTCCTTTGACAGCTCTTTGGTCTTGGCCATAGTGGAGTTTGGAGTGTGACTGTTTGAGGTTGTGGACAGGTGTCTTTTATACTGATAACAAGTTCAAACAGGTGCCATTAATACAGGTAACGAGTGGAGGACAAAGGAGCCTCTTAAAGAAGAAGTTACAGGTCTGTGAGAGCCAGAAATCTTGCTTGTTTGTAGGTGACCAAATACTTATTTTCCACCATAATTTCCAAATAAATTCATAAAAAATCCTACAATGTGATTTTCAGGATTTTTTTCCCTCAATTTGTCTGTCATACTTGACGTGTACCTATGATGGAAATTACAGGCCTCTCTCATCTTTTTAAGTGGGAGAACTTGCACAATTGGTGGCTGACTAAATACTTTTTTCCCCCACTGTATCTGTCACTCAACACAGTGGCACAATGGAGACCACTATGCCAGGTGAATTGAACACACACACAGCAAACGTGTGTATAGAAGAGGGAAAACATTGTCTGAACCTCAGAATCAATGTGGGGGAAGATTTCGCTTCAGATTCCACAAAGAAACTCTCTCGTTCGCTGTTCACAAGTGAACAGAAACACACACATGAACCTCCAAGTATTCTTGTTAGTGAACTTCTCCTGTTTTGCTCATTAGTCCCAGTGCCGTGCCCACCTGGGAGACCAGATGCAGCAGACCAGTGTGCACGTGTGTGTGTGTTAATTTTACGAGTTTGAGGTTAAGAAAGAAGCCTAAAGGGGGGGACGGGGAGGATAGATGGGAGAGGGTTGAAGATGTCTCGGGGGGCTGGTACTACAATGGGTTCAAACATCGGACATTACATTAATGTAATTATGTGTTGGTCCCATGTTTCATGAGCTGAAATAAAAGATCCCAGAAATGTTCCATACGCACAAAATGCTTATTTCTCTCAAAGTTTGTGCACATCCTTGTTAGTGAGCACTTCTCCTTTGCCAAGATAATCCATCCACCTGACAGGTGGCATATCAAGAAGCTGATTTTAAAAAATGATCATTACACAGGTGCACCTTGTGCTGGGGACAATAAAAGGCTACTAAAATGTGAAGTTTTGTCACACAAGCCACAGATGTCTCAAGTTTTGAGGGAGCGTGCAATTGGCGTGCTGACTGCAGGAATGTCCAGAGCTGTTGCCAGATAATTTAAATGTTAATTTCTCTACCATAAGCCACCTCCAACATCGTTTTAGAGAACTTGGCAGTACGTCCAACTGGCCTCACAACCGCAGACCATGTGTAACCAAGCCAGCCCAAGACCTCCACATCCAGCTTCTTCACCTGGGGGATTAACTGAGACCAGCCACCGGGCCAGCTGATGAAACTGAGGAGTGTTTCTGTCTGTAATAAAGCGCTTTTGTGGAGAAAAACGAATTCTGATTGACTGGCTCCCCAGTGGGTGGGTCTGGCTCCCAAGTGGGTGGGCCTATGCCAAAACCAGACACACCCATTGCTGCGCCCCTGCCCACTCATGTGAAATCCATAGATTAGGGCCTAATGAATTCATTTCAATTGACTGATTTCCTTATATGAACTGTCACTCAGTAAAATTGTTGAAATTGTTGCATGTTGCATTTATTTTTTTGTTCAGTATAAATGCATGACAATATGTGTGTGATCCCTCAAGGCAATGAAGGCAGGCATGGTCTTTTCATAATGAGATAACCTGGGAAGAAGGATGACTATTCTCTACTACATAAACTACATGCGATGTGTGAGAGAGATAGACAGCTTTGTGTACACAGACAGGGTGCTGTGCAGTTACTGTAGGCCTCATTAGGTTTGTAATGTCTGTGTGTGGATGCTAATGTGTGTGTGTCTGGATTCAAGAAGCAGAGCATAACATGTGGTTGAGATTCTCTCAGCTGTGTCTCCCAGGCTTCACTCACAGCCTGCCTTCAGGGAGTTCAGATTAGAATGTGTAACATCTATATACGTCGGACTAGGGCTGGGCGATATATCAAAAATATATATGTATGTTTTCTCTAAATAAGCTAACAAACATTGAATGAATTCAGGGTGTGTGAAATTAGGCTAAATATAAGGCCCACTAATTATTGTATCAAAAATAATCGCGATCTGGCATTGAAGTCTGTATGAAAATTCCCCTTTTGTTACAAATTTACCCCCCGAACCATGCATAATGCACATTCACCAATATTGACTAACTTCTTGTAGCAGGCATTATAGAAAATGAACACAGGTCATAAACAATCTCTCAAGCCCACATGCTAGTGAGTAGCCAGCTATTCTTTATATTTAAAGTTTAGCCAAATTGGATCTATTTACTAGCTAACAAGGTAGAATAGTTGAATTGTTATGAACAAACCTGTGGTACCGCAATGCCGCGCGACAAACCGAGCATACATTTTCCAGAATCAATGTTCATTGATACTCCTGTTTTAGTAGTGTCTGCTCTGCGCACAATTTGAGTCGTTGAGACATAAAAGGGTATCGTTTGACAGGTTCACATCTCCTCTATTTAGGGCTGAGCCCAATTAGTCGACTGGTGACCAATAAATAAATAAATGTCGAGCAGTAGCATATATACAGTGAGGGAAAAAAGTATGTGATCCCCTGCTGAGTTTGCCCACTGACAAAGAAATGATCAGTCTATAATTTTAATGGTAGGTTTATTTGAACAGTGAGAGACAGAATAACAACAAAAAAATCCAGAAAAACGCATGTTAAAAACATTTATAAATATATTTGCATTTTAATGAGGGAAATAAGTATTTGACCCCCTCTCAATCAGAAAGATTTCTGGTTCACACTCTTAAAGGGAGTGCTCCTAATCTCAGCTTGTTACCTGTATAAAAAAAGACACCTGTCCACAGAAGCAATCAATCAATCAGATTCCAAACTCTCCACCATGGCCAAGACCAAAGAGCTCTCCAAGGATGTCAGGGACAAGATTGTAGACCTACACAGGCTGGAATGGGCTACAAGAGCATCGCCAAGCAGCTTGGTGAGAAGGTGACAACAGTTGGTGCGATTATTCGCAAATGGAAGAAACACAAAATAACTGTCAATCTCCCTCGGCCTGGGGCTCCATGCAAGATCTCACCTCGTGGAGTTGCAATGATCATGAGAACGGTGAGGAATCAGCCCAGAACTACACGGGAGGATCTTGTCAATGATCTCAAGGCAGCTGGGACCATAGTCACCAAGAAAACAATTGGTAACACACTACGCCGTGAAGGACTGAAATCCTGCAGCGCCCGCAATGTCCCCCTGCTCAAGAAAGCACATATACAGGCCCGTCTGAAGTTTGCCAATGAACATCTGAATGATTCAGAGGAGAACTGGGTGAAAGTGTTGTAGTCAGATGAGACCAAAATCGAGCTCTTTGTCATCAACTCAACTCGCCGTGTTTGGAGGAGGAGGAATGCTGCCTATGACCCCAAGAACACCATCCCCACCGTTAAACATGGAGGTGGAAACATTATGCTTTGGGGGGGTTTTCTGCTAAGGGGACAGGACAACTTCACCGCATCAAAGGGATATATATAGTAATATATATAGCCTCCCTACTGTCACTTTATTTTACTGTATATATAGCCTCCCTACTGTCACTTTATTTTACTTCTGCTCTTTTTTTCTCAACACTTTTTTTGTTGTTGTTTTATTCTTACTTTTTTTGTTTAAAATAAATGCACTGTTGGTTAAGGGCTGTAAGTAAGCATTTCACTGTAATGTCTGCACCTGTTGTATTCGGCGCATGTGACCAATAAAATTTGATTTGATTTGATTTGATGTACCGGGCCATGTACCGTCAAATCTTGGGTGAGAACCTCCTTCCCTCAGCATGACAATGACCCAAAACACACGGCCAAGGCAACAAAGGAGTGGCTCAAGAAGAAGCACATTTAGGTCCTGGAGTGGCCTAGCCAGTCTCCAGACCTTAATCCCATAGAAAATCTGTGGAGGGAGCTGAAGGTTCGAGTTACCAAACGTCAGCCTCGAAACCTTAATGACTTGGAGAAGATCTGCAAAGAGGAGTGGGACAAAATCCCTCCTGAGATGTGTGCAAACCTGGTGGCCAACTACAAGAAACATCTGACCTCTGTGATTGCCAACAAGGGTTTTGCCACCAAGTACTAAGTAATGTTTTGCAGAGGGGTCAAATACTTATTTCCTTCATTAAAATGCAAATCAATTTATAACATTTTTGACATGCGTTTTTCTGGATTTTTTGTTTGTTATTCTGTCTCTCACTGTTCAAATAACCCTACCATTAAAATTATAGACTGATCATATCTTTGTCAGTGGGCAAACGTACAAAATCAGCAGGGGATCAAATACTTTTTTCCCTCACTGTTTATAAAAAAATGGCACATGAGACACCTGTCTTATTCGCGCCCATCTCAGTGAACTAATCCATTATGGAGGCCGAGACTAATCCATTGCAGAGGCTGCTCGGATGGCACAGTCCAAGAAGAAGGGGAGTGTGGCAAAGATGCACAATGCATGTCTCGCTCCAAAACACGCTCTCTCCCGCCAATTTGTGCACATTCATTGTTTCATAACTTCATTGTGTGCGTTTGATTGTTACTGTCCATCAATTCCCCATTACATATATCACCAGTAATCTACAATGTTTGTTTGGTTACAGTAATTTCTGTTAATGCATTCAATATATTATTATTTCAGTATTTTACCGTTCTCATTGTCGAACTGGACATGTTGTTTGCAGAGCGCACAACCTATGCTACACTTGTGAGTTTTGGTTTTTTTCATTCCATTTACGAGTTTTGTCAATTGTCATTGTCTTTTGTTTGGAGCACTCCTGTCAATGTTGAGTAAGGACGTGCAGCTGATTATGCATAAAAGTAGGCCTATAGTCTACCTGGCCTGAAGGCAAATGTAGGCATAAACGTGCCCATTTGGGAATCTGATATTACTTCTGATTGGCTTAACGCGCCACCACTATTGAGCTGTTGAGCTTCTCGAAGTAATGCTTTCTTCACTTCAAACAGCAAGCAAACTAAGTCTGTTTTTACATCAATTGAGAATGACAACAGTTCCTCAATGCATTTGAAAAATCTTTCCAGCTCTCTCCCTTTCGATAACCACTCAGCGTGAAAGGGAAAAATATAATGCTCTGATCCAGTAGAAATGTCATAAAATAGGGCCTACCTGATTACTTCTTATCCCATGCGCAAATAGCCTACAGCTGTGTCTGTCCAAAGCACATTGGCGCGGGAAACTCTGACAAGGATTTTGAGATACGAAGATGTTATAAATTAAATTAAACTGTTCCACGAAAATGTGCATCTGAAAACCATAACTGGCAGATCGGTAGAAATAGTCAGATAAATTGGCATTCCACATGAGAAAGGTTGCAGACTCCTCGTGTAGCCTATTACCGGCAACTTCAGGAGAGTAACAGCAGAATCTGCGAAAGCCACTAGGATGGTCGGGAAAGGCTACGTTTTTTTTCTTCAGGGTATCTTGATCTCTGGCTCCCTCTTGAGTCATTTGTGTCTGATTTCATCAAACAGTGCCCTTAAAGCATCAGACAAGCTCAATGCATATATACTGGGGAAAAAAACTACTTTCGGTCGACCAATGTGTTTTGGTGTCTATATGACCGATTCTGTTGGACCAAACCTCAAATGCAAATAGCGAGTTGAAACCACTTGTCAGAGAGCAAGAGGTGATCTCTCAACTTTGTTGGTGTGAGTGGCAGGGGAGGGGCGTGGTGTGCGTGTATAAACAGAGAGGAAGAGGTGAAGCAAGAGGTTTCACTCTCGCCTCAAATCGATCCAAAATAAGCCCAATGCGTTTCTATGGGCTTATTTTGGACCTAAGCTTGTCGCCTGCCTTCCCGCCTTTGGGACAACGACTCCCATTGTTAAGGCGGAGACATGAGCATGTCGTAATTATATACAGATCTCTGGTGTAAATGGGAAGGTGCACACAGCACAGAAGGAGAGGAGACATGACCAAAAAGACAACATGAGAACAAGGACATAAACGCTCATAAAAACGAAAAAAAAAAAAAAAACTTGATTCTTGTGATACAGGCATTTGGAATATTGCGCAAAAACATTCATTCTAATTAATTCTATATATTTCCCAGCCCTACGTCTGACTACACAAGGCAGTCACGTGCCCTGGCAACTGTACTTCAAGCCCTGAGGAAGATGACATCACTGCTCGATGATAATAGCCGTATTGCTACATACTGTATGTAAATTCACACTCCATATTAAAAAGTATCTTGCTCTCTCTCGCTCTACCTCCCTTCTCTTTCCAGTAAAGTGCTGTTGACTCTCTCCCAGCATGCGCTTCACCTTCTTTGTACCTCCTGCTCTTCTCCTCTCCATCCCTCTCTCTTCTACAGCTGCTCTGAAAAGCTGAATTATTAAGCGCAACCCAGTGGTCCCACAGAGTGAACGGAGTGACAGTACAGTGGGAATGACAGCGAGAGAGAGTGGTAACAAGAGAGAATGTGAAGATAACTATTTGGAGTGAAGAGTGTGTGTTTACTGTATGACCCTTCATTACACTACCATCCCCTGCTTGCTGGTTGTTGGCATACCACAAGACAGTGTTAGCTCACTGAGCTAAAGCCAAGGCCTCAGGGCAAGATGATTACTTATGACGCAAGACTAACTTGGTGCACTACCTCCATTAAAACACACAGTGGTTCACCAGGAGCCAGGGAGAAGTAGCTGATGGGTAAATAAACATGGTGATTGAAGAGATCTCTCTCTCTGTGTGATTGAGAGAGAGAGACTGTCATGGCCTTTGGCCTGGTGAGCAGCGGGTATATGCTGGGGCTCAGTAGTGTGTGTGGCCTCCATATGCCTGTATGACCTCCCTACAACGCCTGGGCATGCTCCTGATGAGGTGGCGGATGGTCTCCTGAGGGATCTCCTCCCAGACCTGGACTAAAGCATCCGCCAACTCCTGGACAGTCTGTGGTGCAACGTGGCGTTGGTGGATGGAGCGAGACATGATGTCCCAGATGTGCTCAATTGGATTCAGGTCTGGGGAACGGCGGGCCAGTCCATAGCATCAATGCCTTCCTCTTGTAGGAACTGCTGACACACTCCAGCCACATGAGGTCTAGCATTGTCTTGCATTAGGAGGAACCCAGGGCCAACCGCACCAGCATATGGTCTCACAAGGGGTCTGAGGATCTCTTCTCGGTACCTAATGGCAGTCAGGCTACCTCTGGCGAGCACATGTGTGGCCCCCCAAAGAAATGCCACCCCACACCATGACTGACCCACCGCCAAACCGGTCATGCTGGAGGATATTGCAGGCAGCAGAACGTTCTCCACGGCGTCTCCAGACTCTGTCACGTGCTCAGTGTGAACCTGCTTTCATCTGTGAAGAGCACAGGGCGCCAGTGGAGAATTTGCCAATCTTGGTGTTCTCTGGCAAATGCCAAACGTCCTGCACGGTGTTGGGCTGTAAGCACAACCCCCACCAGTGGACGTCCGGCCCTCATACCACCCTCATGGAGTCTGTTTCTGACCGTTTGAGCAGACACATGCACATTTGTGGCCTGCTGGAGGTCATTTTGCAGGGCTCTGGCAGTGCTCCCCTCCTGCTTGCACAAAGGCGGAGGTAGCAGTCCTGCTGCTGAGTTGTTGCCCTCCTACGGCCTCCTCCACGTCTCCTGATGTACTGGCCTGTCTCCTGGTAGCGCCTCCATGCTCTGGGCACTACGCTGACAGACACAGAAAACCTTCTTGCCACAGCTCGCATTGATGTGCCATCCTGGATGAGCTGCACTACCTGAGCCACTTGTGTGGGTTGTAGACTCCGTCTCATGCTACCACTAGAGTGAAAGCACCGCCAGCATTCAAAAGTGACCAAAACATCAGCCAGGAAGCATAGGAACTGAGAAGTGGTCTGTGGACACCACCTGCAAAACCAGTCCTTTATTGGGGGTGTCTTGCTAATTGCCTATAATTTCCACCTGTTGTCTATTCCATTTGCACAACAGCATGTGAAATTTATTGTCAGTGTTGCTTCCTAAGTGGACAGTTTGATTTCACAGAAGTGTGATTGACTTGGAGTTACATTGTGTTGTTTAAGTGTTCCCTTTATTTTTTGAGCAGTGTATATAAGCCCTGCTCTGACATTGTGACAATGCTCTCAGACCCAGGGAGTAAGTCTGACACACAATCAGAGGAGAGAAACTGAAGGAGTCTGTGTGAAGTGGATCATCTCTGGCCCAGGACAACAACAAAAAATCAAAACAAAATCAGTGTCACGACTTGCTGCATCAACCTGTGTGTGTGTGTGTGTGTGTGTGTGTGTGTGTGTGTTCGAGCCAGACATTTTCTTGGTCAGGACAAACTTCTGGCATTACATTACCAACTATAAAAAGTAGTCACAGAATAACACATAATTTTTTATTATTTTATTTTAGGTCATTTAGCAGATGCTCTTATCCAGAGCGACTTACAAGAGCAATTAGGGTTAAGTGCCTTGCTCAAGGGCACATCGACAGATTTTTCACCTAGTCGGCTCGGGGATTAGAACCAGCGACCTTTCGGTTACTGGCACAACACTCTTAACCACTAAGCTACCTGCCGCCCAATAAAATAGATTTTCCCCCTGAGAATTGCATGCAAAACAACCCAGCTCTTGACAACAGAAGTGTTTCTATGTTTTCCTACCAGACAGAATGGTGATGTCTCCTTCCACAGAAACCCTGCCACACAAAACATTGAACAGCCACATTCAACAGGCATCTGCTTGTGCGTGTCTGTCCGCTGTGTATTTGTTTGGCCCTGGTAATCCCGAGGTCCATCACCCTTAAGCCATCAGTCTCATAAATAAAGCGGTTTTGTGGTGCACCCTCAGCATGTGTGTGTACGCAAAGGAGGCCATATTACACCTTCAGCAAGTGTGTAAATTTACACTGCGGCACACAGCAGCTTGTTAGGCTATTGAGAAGGAAAAGGAGGTCGTCGGGTGAGGTTGTGTCTCTCTCTGGCGGGAGGTAAGCTTGGCTTTATACATAGTTTGGGCTTTGTCGAGTAAAGCTTAAACTATGTATTTAGATTGTAGTTAGGTATTGTAGGTAGTTATCGTGGGTTGTTGTATGTAATTATTGTAGGTTAGTATTGTATTCGACTGAGCGCGGTGAAGCACGAAGCTAGCTAGCTAACCCACTACCTGGACTAGCTAGCAGGTAGCTACTGGCAACTATTAGCAACGGTGGATAGTTGTTTCACGCCTGAGAGTGCCTGTAATTACGCCAGCTGGCTGCCTACAATAATTACATACAATAATGCCTACCATTCAGCTGTTTTCTAACCTCATTGTCTGAAGCGTTAACGTTAGGTAGTAAGTGGCTACTGTGCTTGAAATTTAGCTAGCTTGTTGCTACCTGGATAGCTACTAGTAAACAATAGCTGGAACGACCTAGCGAACAGACGCGAACTGGCTGAGTCAATTCAGTGGCTAGCTTTGCACTTGGCTAGCTAACAGTAGCTGCTAGGGGTAAGTTATAACCTACATTTGTGTTTTGTTTTTACATATTGGTAGCCAGAGTCGTTCAAGGGAATTCGGGACATGGGTGACTAGTTAACGTTAGCTTGGCTCTCACTGTGTGTTCGTGCCGTGAAAGGAGGGGTTTCTTCTTTGTCTGAAAGCAATGGCTAGCTAGTATGCTAACTATTCTAGCTAACTAACTGGCTGAATAAATTGACGACGGACTCGCTCAAGCTGTCGGGACTAACCCACAACGTTAGACACGGACCCGAATGATCTGCTTGGCGTGTTGACACACTGGTGGTTTGTTGTGGCCGAGTATTGGTGCTCAACCGTGTTGTTGGAGTCCGGCATGCTAGCTGGCTGTGGCGTCTTATAACTAGGTGCCCTGGACGATTTTCACGGAAGAATACTGTACCAAGTTAGCTAGCTGAATAAACTAAGTTAGTCTATTCCTAGAAAACATTGAACCGCTGTAGTTTACAACAATTATAGTTTCTGAGGTGGAAGTTGGGAGAGTTATATTTGAGTGTTTCGGTGAAACGTAAGTGAGGGAGGCCCCGCTCTATCGCTTTCCCAGATGTTTAATTCATTTCATTCCGATCTCCTTTGCATTATTGTAGCCATTTTCTGTAGCCTGTCAACAATGTGTCTGTCTATCCCTGTTCTCTCCTCTCCGCACAGGCTATACAAACGCCTCACACCGTGTGGCTGCTGCCACTCTAACCTGGTGGTCCCTGCACGCACGACCCACGTGGAGTTCCAGGTCTCCGGCAGCCTCTGGAACTGCCGTTCTACGGCCAACAAGGCAGAGTTCATCTCAGCCTATGCTACCCTCCAGTCCCTCGACTTCTTGGCGCTGACGGAAACATGGATTACCACAGAAAACACTGCTACTCCTACTGCTCTCTCCTCGTCTGACCATGTGTTCTCGCATACCCCGAGAGCATCTGGTCAGCGGGGTGGTGGCACAGGAACCCTCATCTTTCCCAAGTGGACATTCTCTCTTTCTCCCCTGACCCATCTGTCTATCTCCTCATTTGAATTCCATGCTGTCACAGTCACTAGCCCATTCAAGCTTAACATCCTTATCATTTATCACCCTCCAGGTTCCCTTGGAGAGTTCATCAATGAGCTTGACAAGTTCCTTTCCTGAGGATGGCTGACCCCTCACAGTTCTGGGTGACTTTAACCTCCCTACATCTACCTTTGACTCATTTCTCTCTGCCTCCTTCTTTCCACTCCTCTCCTCTTTTGACCTCACCCTCTCACCGTCCCCCCCTACTCACAAGGCAGGCAATACACTTGACCTCATCTTTACTAGATGCTGTTCTTCTACTAATCTCACTGCAACTCCCCTCCAAGTCGCCGACCACTACTTTGTATCCTTTTCTCTCTCGCTCTCCTCCAACACTACTCACTCTGCCCCTACTCAGATGGTAATGCGCCGTCGCAACCTTCGCTCTCTCTCTCCCGCTACTCTCTCCTCTTCCATCCTATCATCTCTTCCCTCTGCTCAATCCTTCTCCCTCCAATCTCCTGATTCTGCCTCCTCAACCCTCCTCTCCTCCCGTTCTGCATCCTTTGACTCTCTATGTCCCCTATCCTCTGGGCCGGCTCAGTCCTTCCCTCCTGCTCCGTGGCTTGACGACTCATTGCGAGCTCACAGAACAGGGCTCCAGGCAGCCGAGCGGAAATGGAGGAAAACTAGACTCCCTGCGGAACTGGCATCTTTTCACTCCCTCCTCTCTACATTTTCTTCCTCTGTCTCTGCTGCTAAAGCCACTTTCTACCACTCTAAATTCCAAGCATCTGCCTCTAACCATAGGAAGCTCTTTGCCACCTTCTCCTCCCTGCTGAATCCTCCTCTCCTCCCCTCCCCCCCCCTCCCTCTCTGTGGATGACTTCGTCAACCATTTTGAAAAGAAGGTTGACGACATCCGATCCTCGTTTGTTAAGTAAAATGACATCGCTGGTCCTGCTCACACTGCCCTACCCTATGCTTTGACTTTTCTCCCCTCTCTCTCCAGATAAAATCTTGCGACTTGTGACGGCCGGCCGCCCAACAACCTGCCCGCTTGACCCTATCCCCTCCTCTCTTCTCCAGACCATCCCCGGTGACCTTCTCCCTTACCTCACCTCGCTCATCAACTCATCCTTGACCGCTGGCTATGTCCCTTCAAGAGAGCGAGAGTTGCACCCCTTCTCAAAAAAACAACACTCGATCCCTCTGATGTCAACAACTACAGACCAGTATCCCTTCTTTCTTTTCTCTCCAAAACTCTTGAGCGTGCCGTCTTTAGCCAACTCTCTTGCTATCTCTCTCAGAATGATCTTCTTGATCCAAACCAGTCAGGTTTCAAGACTGGTCATTCAACTGAGACTGCTCTTCTCTGTGTCACGGAGGCTCTCCGCACTGCTAAAGCTAACTCTCTCTCCCCTGCTCTTGTCCTTCTAGACCGGTCTGCTGCCTTTGATACTGTGAACCATCAGATCCTCCTCTCCACCCTCTCCGAGCTGGGCATCTCCGGCACGGCTCACTCTTGGATTGCGTCCTACCTGACCGGTCGCTCCTACCAAGTGGCGTGGCGAGAAGCTGTCTCCGCACCACGTGCTCTCACCACTGGTGTCCCCCATGGCTCAGTTCTAGGCCCTCTCCTATTCTCTCTATACACCAAGTCACTTGGCTCTGTCATATCCTCACATGGCCTCTCCTATCATTGCTACGCAGACGACACACAACTAATCTTCTCCTTTCCCCCTTCTGATAACTAGGTGGCGAATCGCATCTCTGCATGTCTGGCAGACATATCAGTGTGGATGACGGATCACCACCTCAAGCTGAACCTTGGCAAGACGGAGCTGCTCTTCCTCCCGGGGAAGGACTGCCCGTTCCATGATCTCACCATCACGGTTGACAACTCCGTTGTGTCCTCCTCCCAGAGTGCGAAGAGCCTTGGCGTGACCCTGGACAACACCCTGTCGTTCTCCGCTAACATCAAGGCGGTGACCCGATCCTGTAGGTTCATGCTCTACAACATTCGGAGAGTACGACCCTGCCTTACACAGGAAGCGGCACAGGTCCTAATCCAGGCACTTGTCATCTCCCGTCTGGATTACTGCAACTCGCTGTTGGCTGGGCTCCCTGCCTGTGCCATTAAACCCCTACAACTCATCCAGAATGCCGCAGCCCGTCTGGTGTTCAACCTTCCCAAGTTCTCTCACGTCACCCTGCTCCTCCGCACACTCCACTGGCTTCCAGTTGAAGCTCGCATCTGCTACAAGACCATGGTGCTTGCCTGCGGAGCTGTGAGGGGAACGGCACCTCCGTACCTTCAGGCCCTGATCAGTCCCTACACCCAAACGAGGGTATTGCGTTCATCCACCTCTGGCCTGCTGGCCCACCTACCTCTGCGGAAGCACCGCTCCCGCTCAGCCCAGTCAAAACTGTTCGCTGCTCTGGCACCCCAATGGTGGAACAAGCTCCCTCACGACGCCAGGACAGCGGAGTCACTCACCACCTTCCGGAGACACTTGAAACCCCATCTCTTTAAGGAATACCTGGGATAGGATAAAGTAATCCTTCTACCCCCCCCTTACCCCACAAAAAAAACAAAAAAAAACATTGTAAAGTGGTTATCCCACTGGCTATAAGGTGAATGCACCAATTTGTAAGTCGCTCTGGATAAGAGCGTCTGCTAAATGACGTAAATGTAAATACCAATAGAGGGAAGAAAGGGTGAAAGGGACCTTTGACACAAACCCATTGAGACCAATGAAGAGGAAATGTGATAAATAAGGAATAGTTTTCGGCATCACTAGTCCACTATGAACTCCGCAGATGGACACGCCAACAGAGAAGGCTTTTCATTTTACTTGATTGATTAATTAATTAATTAACAGGTGATGTTAAAGGTAGACTCAGCGAAATTTACATTTTTTTACATTTTATTTTACATTTTTAGTCATTTAGCAGACGCTCTTATCCAGAGCGACTTACAGTTAGTGAATACATTTTTTTTATTTTTTTTCATACTGGTCCCCCGTGGGAATCGAACCCACAACCCTGGCATTGCAAACGCCATGCTCTATCAACTGAACTACATCCCTGCCGACCATTCCCTCCCCTACCCTGGACAACGCTAGGCCAATTGTGCGCTGCCCATGAGTCTCCCGGTCGCGGCCGGCTGCGACAGAGCCTGGATTCGAACCAGGATCTCTAGTGGCACAGCTAGCACTGCGATGCAGTGCCTTAGACCACTGCGCCACTCAGGAGACGCCACTCAAATGACGTTGCCACATACAACACTGCAGTTACTGAGATGAGTGAGACGCCAGACTTCGCTCTCACACAGTCACACACAGTATCTGCGCATGTGGTTGGGTTCGCTTCACGTTATTCATAGCGTGGTAGCCAGGGCACCAAAACAGCAGAGAGGTTGAGCCTCGCGCTTCAATGCTCTTAGTTGTTGTGGAAATTGACCAACTACGCCATTTACTTTCTGCATCTACGTCATATCGCTGAGTCTACCTTTATTTAAATAACTAATCACAGCTCCAGGCTTGCTGTGTAGATAGAGTGATGCTGTGATGGGTGGTCAGGTAGCTCAATCATGACTTCCTCCAAACATTACTCATCAGCCCTAAACTGCAGAGCATGCAATGATGTGAGAGAGACACATTCTAATCTGTAAAAAATCCAGTTCCTGTTGGTGGAACTCTTTAGGGGCTCTATTATAAAAAAAAGTATTTGAATACTGTGTATTCTAGTGCTATAGGGTAGTTCTACCAGTCTTACTGGAGAGGGGTAAGAATCAGGGATAGGGTATAGCAGCCACATCTAACCCTGACAGCTGTCTCATCATCAGGGCTATGGCTATGTGATCCATACACAGCCAGGGGGACAGAGGATCACATCTAACACAGTAATGGGGAGGTAGAAAGAGAAGAGGAGATGAGGAGAGTGAAAAAAATGAGAGGGGAAATACAATCTACACCCCCAGAGACAGACAGGCAGGCAGGGCAGGTGTGAGCCACTCATGAAACCATTCTCCATCATTTAGGGACTGAGCCAAACTGATGTCCTGCAGCAAATACATGAAAATATCACAACACGTGTGTGTGTGTGTGTGAGAGAGAGGAGTGCAGTGCCACTTAAGAGCATGAAGGGCCTACCAACACATCTACTAATTAAAACAAACTGACAAACATTCCACTTCTACCAGTCACTGCTGTGTGTCCATAGGACCATTCCTCCCATCCCTCGCTATTAAAATTTCAAGGTCCTCTATCCTCCCCATCCCCCTCCTTTAGCCTGACCTTTTCCATTCCTTGTACCCTCCATCTTCTTTCCACTTTCTCTCTCTCTCTTTACCCTTCACTCGGTCTTCCCCCTCTCTCCGTAATGGCGGTTTGACCTCTCCCTAGAACAAACGGGGGATCTGGGTTGTTATCTGAACATGACTGAAGCCAGGAGGCAGAATCACAGCTCCATGCTACTTCTGGCAACCTGCCTTCTCTTTGTGACTGGCTGCTTTAAACTGGCAGCAGCATATGACTGCTGCTGCTGCCGCCTCTGGGATAGTCACACTGGTACCCCAGTGTTCAAGTTGACAGGACGTTTTTCACAACTTTCACAGAACGGCACTGGCACTGAGTTGGCAAGGAGAGTGCACAAGTTGCAGGGAACTAAATTATGTCTTTGTATTTCAGTTTCAGCTCACATACAGGCTACACCTAGGGTGGCAGGCAAAGGTGAGTGCACACACACAGAATCCTGCCACCCACTGTATTTCCTGTGACCAGATAGCAAGCTAAGTAAATCCAGACCTTGATGCAGTGATTACCTAACTGCGTGTGGAGGAGGTCCTGAACAGAGGACCATATCTCTCTCGGGGGGTGTTGGGTTTCGCTGCTCGCCCCGTCTTGCTTCATGGCCCAAAGTGACAATTTTCACCGGGGTAATTCGAAGCCAGCCATGCAAACTGGGAGAGGGCGCGGGAGTGCCATCGACCCTTAATTACTCGTAAAACGAGCACTTCTGAGGGTGTTTATGAATTAATGGCCTCTTGTCTGTCAGGGGGGAGAGGAGGGGGGGACATCAGGAAGAGGGGGAGAAAGAGGGAGAGTGGTGGTGGTGTGAAATCCTGCCCCCCTGGTCCCACCCCTGTGGAGTGTCTAAAGCTCTTGGACTAAGACACTGACAGTCTGTATACTGTCTCTGTATTTAATGTCTTAATGATGCTCCAAGTTAACATATTTATTTTCAGTGACTCCCAAGCATGCTCCATTTATTTTCCCTGTCCTCCAGCTCTCCCAGCATCCATGAGAGAGGTGGGTCTTTTTAAGGGCCTATTTTAAGGAGCTGGGGGCAGGGGTTGTGGATGGGCAGTGAAACAGACATACCAGTGCCATCTCCCCCTCCCTATATCCCTCCCATCCCCTCTATCTGTCCCCCTCTCTGTCCATATCTGCATCCCAGAACAGGATTAGGCTGGGTGCCCAGTGGTGACAAGGCCATTGGAGCAGAGCTGACAGACTGTTGGTTCAGATGTTGGACGCGAGCAGATTGAGGGCCTGAGAGAGAGGGCGAAGAGGGAGGGAAGGATGGGAGAGGGAGCGTTGAGACAGAAGTGAGATAAACAGCTTCCAATCATTAGAGGGAGAATGAGTGAGAGCAAGCCAGGGAGGTAGAGTGAGCAACAAAGAGAGAGACGAAAGGAGGGAGAGCTGGTACACTGTGTAATGAAATCGAGAGAAGGAGAAGGCTGTGAAACCATCATTGATGAGAAAGGGCAGAAATAGAAGGTTCAGCCAATCTCCTGGAACTGTCTGTGTCCAGAGAACTCATAAAGAGCTCCAAGCTCGTAGGGACAGTTCTTATGAGATCATGTATTGGGTGCCTATAATGACATGCATCTCTTCAACATTTGCTCTCCCTATGTTATCGTTAGGCTTGCAATGTGTGTGTGTGCACGGATTGATCTGGCATACAGAACAAAAACACCACTGTTGATTGATGTCTCTGTGTCTTGTCTTCTCAAATGACACAACAAATCCTCTTTCTCTTCCTGGGTCGTAGGGTCACAGCGTGTTCAGTTCCATTATTACTGTAACTGCTGCCACGGTTAACGGCTGCCCTGCCCTGACTGCCATGCTCCAGATTAACACAATGATTAGAGGGAGAATAACAATGAGCTAACCATTGGGCTCCCATCCCTCTTTCTATCTGCCCTTATTAAATAATATCTCTCTATCCATGTTCCCTGCTGAACCATCCATCTGGGTCTGTGCCCATCTAGTCCTCCTCTTTTGGGCAGATTAACATTTTGCAGTGGGAGAAAGAGGTCACAGAGAGATATTTTCATCATCGGCTACTGAGCTACCAAATCAGTTGTATTGTGATGCAGTGGCTTCTGATAAGGAGCTCGTTTATTTTCTATCTAACAAGCACAACAGACAAGGAATGATGTCTTACTGATTCTGGGTCCGTTTCACACGTCACAGGGTGAAGTCAGATCCGATGCAAAAACATTTGGTTTTTGGCAACATTGTGGAAGTCACCGTTTATTCTGTAGCCTAGCTATACACTTTTATGATTACACACGTTCTTTTTCTACAGACGCCCAGTCAGCAAATTGTCAAATGGGTAAGTGAGACCTAACATACGATAAAGCAACATGTTTAAGTCGAAAGAGAAACCACTAAATATCAAGGGATGGGCTATGGGCTTGCAAGGCTCCACCATGTCTTAAATAGCCTTTCAAGTTTACTTAGGTCAGTGTTCCAAAGAGACCGAGAGAGAAACAGTTAGATATAGAGATCTGAAACACTGAGAAGAAGATAGCAAACACAGAACCTGGAGAAGGATTCATGCTTGAGAAAACACATGCTACATACCACCATCAGTGTGTGAGATGGCGAGAACAGCGCAGACTGAAAGGGATGCATTTCTTTACCATTACATGTAGACTACATTTAGAAGTGCACTGCCAACAAGCCCCCAAATTGACTAAATGCAAGAAATATAGTTGTGAAAAATGTAAGACCCTGGTAGCTCGGACTTGGAGACACCTGCATTAGAGGTTTGGACGTCTAGGAGTCTGAAAGAGTCCATGTCTTCAAGGGACAAATAGTGGTTTCTCTCTCACAGTGGGGTCAATACACCCTCTCTCTACAAACACACAGAACAAGTGGGAGCTCCATACAGCTCTTTTGTGTAAAATCAGAGACTGGCACTGAAGGGGTACAGTGTGTACACAACAAATTCCAGAGTTCTATCCTAGGGAAGAGTAGGATGGTGGGTTGTGATAGCCTATGTCACAGATAGCTAAATATTCTGGCTATGTCTATTTAAGAAAGAACACTGTCCCATAGTTGGTGTGATATTACAAAACAGGTTTAAGGCATCAGCATTCTTCAGTTCCGCTGGCGTCTAGCCGAACTCGGCTAGCTGAATGAGTGTGCTCGCATACTCCCTTAAAAGACCTTAGCTTGAAAAAAAAATTTAAAAAGCAGCAATAGTACTGTTTGTCCATTTTGAGACGCCGTAGCCAGTATACACTTCCTCAAAATAGTCAGGATTAATCTAAGATAAGTCAAGAAATGTGTCATTCATTTTAAAAAATTGCCAAAGAGAGCTTAGTCGCGCAATTTTACATCTAAGTAAGATATTTGGTGCAGTATTTTCCAATGAAAAAATGTGCATGAAAACGAGTCATCTCTGGTTGAATGACAAAGACTTTATTGAAGAATCCCTACTGTTGACCAATCACCGATGAAGGGGCGTAGACTTCGGCTTTAAACTTCGGCTTGCCTCCATACATTTTGTATTTGTTCCCGAACAGCCGAAAAAACCCTCACTAAAGTCCAAAACGACTTAAATGTAATCAGAATTTATGAACAAACTCTACCGAACTGTTTCGGATGGGAAGCACGCGGACGCCTTTATCCAGTAAGTCTTTAGTTTCCCCGGGCGCCGGTGACATAGACGTCGATTAAGGTAGCCCCCCGTACCGCTCTGATTCAGATGGGTTGGGTTAAATGCAGAAGACACATTTCGGTTGAATGCATTCATTTGCGCAACTGACTAGGTATCCCCTTTCCCTTTATCAGACCTGATGTGATTGAGTTTAAGACTTGTGTCAGCCTTTCTTAAATGGTTGAGTCAGCCATAGAAACCAAACTAGGCTAGGCCTACTGTTCGGTCTCGCTAACAGACTAATGATTTCTACTGTCAGCACTAAATTATTTGGCGCCTTGATTTCCAATCAGGTTGTACAGTAGTGTTGCTCAATCTGTTTCTATATTGTAAGTTTTAAAAGGATACTTTGGGATTTTGGCAATGAGGGCCTTTATCTAGTTCCCCAGAGTCAGGTGAACTGGTGGATACCATTTTTATGTCTCTGTGTCTAGTATATGAAAGAAGTTAGAGGTAGTTTCGTGAGAAACTAGCAGACACCCATAGACACTCGTTAGCATTGGCTCGCGAAACTACCTCCAACTTCCTTCATACTGGACACAGAGAAATAAAAATGCTATCCACAAGTTCATCTGACTCTGGGGAAGTAGATAAAGGGCCTCATTGACAAAATCCCAAAGTCTCCCTTTAACCCTGCACTAACACACCCCTTTCAACTAATCAAGAGCTTGGTGATTAGTTGATCATTTTAAATCAGGCGTGGATTGAGGGTAATGGTTGTGTGCTGAGAAGACTATGTGGTAGTTTCTGACTTCTTTCCTGTAGGCCACGTTTCACCCCAACCAAAAACACAAGTGCAGGCCACACAGAGCAGCCAGCAGAATGGCTTGCCCTTCCTCAGTAAGAAAACTGTAGTTTACATAAAGCCAACCAAACTAGTCCCTTCATTTAAATCAAGTTTAACAACAAGCCTACAGAGAATGCCAAACCCTGCATCCTACATACATACCTGTCACTGCAACAACGACAGCAAACCTTGTCCGGTAAAAACTGGGTTACCATGGTGACCTACCTTAACACAGGCGTGTGGCAGCTCTGTAGGTGCGGCCCGAAACTACACCTGATCCCTGAGCTCCATACTGTCTGACTGTCCCAGATAGCCTACGGTACCTTAATCCGGCATCACATAAAACTATCTGATAAGGACAAGAACACTGATAAGCTCAGTTTCCTTGCAGGTCTCTTAATCAGTAGAACATTTTCATGTTATTGTCCACAGCTAGGAGCTAAATGTGTTAGTTCTGGCATTTATGCGACATTTGCAGTATAATGTGAGTAAAATCGGATTAGAGCCTGACTGTAAAGTACAGTACCTCTCAGCTGGAACCACTTCACACCTCTGGAAGCCTAATGGAAGGAATAACATAAGGGAGCTGTGGAGTGTAGGCGTTGCAAAGGGAGTGGATAAAAACTGGAAGCTCATTCGGCTACTCAAAATAGTGTATTTCAGGCTATCAAACCGCACATTAATTTGCATAAATATCTACAAATCAGCCTTGGGCTGGCTGAATGACAGTTTCTAAACAGTAGTAGACAAAAGAGTGGTGGACACACCATGGTGGATTCTAATGACATTTATTTACACATTGTTGTCATTGCTCTTTTGTCTGGGCTGTGTGTGTGAGAGCAGTTCATGTAGCTCAGCTCTGTAGCTCAGCTGGTAGAGCACGGCGCTTGTAACGCCAAGGTAGTGGGTTCGATCCCAGGGACCACCCATACACAAAAAAAATGTATGCACGCATGACTGTAAGTCGCTTTGGATAAAAGCGTCTGCTAAATGGCATATTATATTATGAACTACTCTTCCAGACTGCAAAACAGGCTACTGTATGTAACCCTACAATGTGAAGCTCTTTTATTCTGGCAACAAAACATCACTCTCTGCAATGTGTGAAAAATGTGTGCTATGAAGAGTGTTTAAATGTCCATCTAAGCGCAGCTGTTAAAGCAACAGTAACAACCAGCGATACAATAGCCTAACAATACTCATACCAAAGAATATGAACTGTGTGCGGGAATTTGATCTTTGGATTGTAGACCCATTGTGGAACAAGGAAATGGGCTATGGGATAGCATTTAGCAATTTCCCAATTGATTAAAGAAGAACAAAACAAATAGAAACAAAGGATAAAATAATTTTAATTGCTTCTCAGTTTAAGAAAAACAACAGATAGCCTACGATGCAAACCAACCACGATGGTTTAAAACAGTGGAAACACAAGAAATGTGAATGAATGAGTCGAAGGCTAGTCTACTCGATTTATTGTAGCCTAATAACATATTCGATTTTACTTATTATATGTGCATTCTTTCAAGTAAAAGGAAAACAATGCATTTGTATGATAACCATATTTTAATGGAATCCTGTAAAAACGCACATTTGAGTGTGGACACAAAGACAGTGCCTGAAAGAATCAGAAAGTGTCGGTCTACTCTAGTGAACTGACAACATGGTCCATGGATATTGTCCACGTATAGGCCTTGTACCAAACAATGGATAGGCTACTTTGTATGTTTGTACCCACTGACGTGTCATGGTTTGCATTACTACATTTGTGAAAAGAAAACACAGCTGTTATTGCCTATAGTTCACGCCACAAACATCACCCCCGGGCGACCACACTAACTTTACGCTCAGTTGAAAATTGTCCTTACCTTGGCGTTCACTCCAACGAGAACGGGCAACGACGACTGGGGAGCCACACGCACGAAAATAAACCTTTTCACAAACCAACCGAGTCGTGATCAAAAGCGCAACAAAACTAAATTCACGAATTTTGTTCGGTTTCTCAGAACGATTCCTTTCTCTGGCCCAGCTACTCCACTCGCTGCTCGCTTGTTCTCTCCCCCTCTAGCACAAACTGCATCCACCACAATCCACTCGTCCCACTAGTGACGTCACCACCGGGGGACAATGCGTGGTATGACATGGAGATTGATTAACTTCTATGAATCATACAATATACCTAGTTGAATGACTGGTTATTTTGCATTCGGAAGTTGCCTTCACAGTCAAGGAGGAAATTCCAATAGCCTACTTTAAAGGTATTAACCTCAATTTACACAGTGATATAACAAGCAACCAGCTTTATTCTGGTTTTATTAGCATTTGCATGACATGCTGAGTTTCCAGGTTGCTGTGTCAAGGGCAAGTTGCTGCCTTTGACTGGAAGTCAGGACAAATACTCCAATCTGACCTTTGTTCAATGTTTATTCTGCAGTACTGTTTCCTTATGAAAATGTTATCAATAGTTATTTTGAGGAAGTATGATATTAACCAAACAAACCAAATAAAGGGAGTTTGTGCCCACTGAATGCAATCCACTGTGATGTTCAGTATTTTTTTTTTTTTGTATAGAATCTCCCTGTTTCACCCCATTTCAAATGTTTAACTTTTGGTCGCTACTGAACATGACCCATGTCTCAGGGAATGAAAATAAAGATCACTGTGGAGGGCCAAAGCTAGATGTATGTTAGGAGAAGTGCAATATTATCATATAAGGAGATGTATACTTGGAATATGGAGGAGGAATGGAGGGAAAAAGAGAAGCGGAGGAGGTCGAAGAGAGTGAGGGAGGTAGAGGGTGAGCTTGAATCGGGAAAAAAAAGGGAAATGGTTTGTCGAAGAAGTATGGTGGAAAGTGTAAACGCAGGTCCTAATCCAGGCACTTGTCCTCTCCCGTCTGGACAACTGCAACTCGCTGTTGGCTGGGGTCCCCGCGTGTGCCATCAAACCCCTGCAACTTATCCAGAACGCAGCAGCCCACCTGTTTTTCGACCTTCCCAAGTTCTCTCATGTCACCCTGCTCCTCCGCACACTCCACTGGCATCCAGTTGAAGCTCGTATCAACTACAAGACCATGGTGCTTAACTGCGGAACAGCAAGAGGAACTGCCCCTCCCTACCTTCAGGCTATGCTCAAACCCTACATCCCAACCCGAGCACTCCGTTCTACCACCTCAGGTCTCTTGGCCCTCCCAACCCTACCGGAGGGTAGCTCCCGCTCAGCTCAGTCCAAGCTCTTCTGTATGCTTCGGTAAGATTTACTTTTTAACGTTCATAGCAATAGTTATCAACTGTATCGCAGGGATGGAATGTAAATTGAAGAAAATAGAGGATGTGTGGTGGCAGCTGCAGAAAAGTATTTTGGTGTACGAGATTTGATGTCAGAAGAGTTATAGGGTTTGTTGAGTGGTGGAGTCCCGTCCTCCCTACGCCTGAGGTAGGACCAGATAGGTTGAAATAGTGGAATAGGGTGGTGGGTTAGATGGCAGGGTATTTTTTAAATATATTTGTTATTTTTCCCTTTCCCCTTTTTCCACGCAAAGTACAAGAGATTTATACTCCAGTCTAGTTGGTGGCGGTAATGCAAAATGTATTGGATGCCAACCACTGTTAAACCAAAGCTGACTTCCAGTAAGTAAACTTTGCTCTCTGTGTAATTACAGAACAACTAGTCTGGTGTAGCCATATCTCCAAAATCAGGTTGTCGTCCCACCTCCGTATAGGTAAGCCTGGTTCTCGACAAGGCAAAAGAACAACAAACTACTAGAAATAATCTCTCTGTTGCTCTTCCATTTCTCTCCCTGGTCTGGTTTGGCTTTGGTTCTTTAGAAGTAAATAATTGCATTACATGCTCCATTTAATATCATACTGTAAACAAACATGACAACGATGCAATGCAAGGAACGAGACAATGTGAATTCCTCTAATGGAGACCATTTGAATGCAGTTCAATTAGACTGAACCGGCTCTCTCCTTATTGAGTGGTCCCTACTGTGGCAACATAGGGCCAACAGATATTCAGTGATTTGAAGAATGACTGAGGAGACCATTACATTTAGAGAGCGCTTCAGATTTCTTTATTACTGTTACTATTCCCAACAGATAGAATAAAGCTCTATGATGGTAAGTGATGGACTGGCATAGCCGCGGGAAGATGTTTTGGGGTGGGGGTGCTGTGAAAACATTTCTCCCCGAGCTGCAGACAGCTGTGTCAGTCCAAAAAAAAAATACCCCACTGCAGAAGGCCTCTATTGGTCCGCTAATACAGGCAAGGCCGGCCCGCTCATTAGGCAGGATTAGGCGGATTGAAGAAGGCGGCATTTTCTGACCTAAACTGACCAAGACGCATCTCCAACAACACAAACCTCACATAATTCCGCCCAGAAACAATGACAATTTCTCTCAACCAGTGGCATATGGGCTTTTTAGGTGAGTGCTGATGCCGCCCTGTGATAAGCAGTTCCCACTTTGTCAAAGGCAGGGGTGCAAAATATTTAGCTTTTCCATTCCCAGTGCGCCTCTCCAGGGTGCTGCTGTAGGGGAGACGCATTGCTGCCACGCTCCACCAATGTTCTGTCAAAAAAATAATCTAACAGAAATCACATAGCAGACATATTAATGGTAGAAAGAATATGAGCCTTTTCTGTAGCCTACAGGCTAGAGATCAAATGTATGACAATGTAATGAGAGACACGTTTTACATCATGCAGGTTTCAAACCTAATTGGCGCCCAATCAATTTTTTTTTTTTGCTGATGTTAACAAACAACATATCCTAAAAACAGGACAGGTCAAAGTAAAATTAACAATATGGAATGGATAATCAGACTACTCACAACTGCTGTCCAGGAGTTTTACCTCGTGGGCTAAATTGTCATGATCAGTGGTTTCAAGTTTGTATTCATACATTTTTGACGAGCTGATCATAGCAAAAAATGAAATACTTATGCATTTCCTGCTGTGTAAACATATTGAAAATAGGCTCAGGATAACTCCTGATAAAGTTGGGTAGCTGATATTCAGAGTTTAAATAGCCAAATTGATTAGTCACAGGAATCAGGACTAATAAAGCCAATGCAACAGCCTGTTTTAAAAACGGCTGGCCTACCACATGGATGGGCATTCATAAAATTCCATTGCAGTTCGACATTGCAGGTGGACATAGCATTTTGCAAATGTCAAAATACCAATTGTGCAAAAATATACAGTTTGGAAAACAAATGCTGTCATTTAATGTGTCGTGATATGTATTAATTGTTTAATTTATTTTTTATTTTGTAGGTGTTAGATCAGCTTTAATATTGCAGATAGATTGTGGCTTCCAACAATGTAATTCCAATCCCCCATATATATATTTATATATTTTCCTTTATTATTTTCCACGAACCATACCATCCCTCCCCTAATTGGAGTAAACTAATGGACAACAACCCTTAGGCTTCTACTTCCAGTTTATACATACAGTGAGGGAAAAAAGTATTTGATCCCCTACTGATTTTGTACGTTTGCCCACTGACAATGAAATTATCAGTCTATAATTTTAAATGGTAGGTTTATTTGAACAGTGAGAGACAGAATAACAACAACAAAATCCAGAAAAATGTATGTCAAAAATGTTATAAATTAATTTGCATTTTAATGAGGGAAATAAGTATTTGATCCCCTCTCAATCAGAAAGATTTCTATCTCCCAGGTGTCTTTTATACAGGTAACGAGCTGAGATTAGGAGCACACTCTTAAAGGGAGTGCTCCTAATCTCAGTTTGTTACCTGTATGAAAGACACCTGTCCACAGAAGCAATCAATCAATCAGATACCAAACTCTCCACCATGGCCAAGACCAAAGAGCTCTTCAAGGATGTCAGGGACAAGATTGTAGACCTACACAAGGCTGGAATGGGCTACAAGACCATCGCCAAGCAGCTTGGTGAGAAGGTGACAACAGTTGGTGCGATTATTCGCAAATGGAAGAAACACAAAATAACTGTCAATCTACCTCGGCCTGGGGCTCCATGCAAGATCTCACCTCGTGGATTTGCAATGATCATGAGAACGGTGAGGAATCAGCCCAGAACTACACGGGAAGATCTTGTCAATGATCCCAAGGCAGCTGGGACCATAGTCACCAAGAAAACAATTGGTAACACACTACGCCCTGAAGGACTGAAATCCTGCAGCGCCCGCAAGGTCCCCCTGCTCAAGAAAGCACATATACAGGCCCGACTGAAGTTTGCCAATGAACATCTGAATGATTCAGAGGAGAACTGGGTGAAAGTGTTGTGGTCAGATGAGACCAAAATCGAGCTCTTTGGCATCAACTCATCTCGGCGTGTTTGGAGGAGGAGGAATGCTGCCTATGACCCCAAGAACACCATCCCCACCGTCAAACATGGAGGTGGAAAATGTATGCCTTGGGGGTGTTTTTCTGCTAAGGGGACAGGACAACTTCACCGCATCAAAGGGACGATGGACGGGGCCATGTACCGTCAAATCTTGGGTGAGAACCTCCTTCCCTCAGCCAGGGCATTGAAAATGGGTCGTGGATGGGTATTCCAGCATGACAATGACCCAAAACACACGGCCAAGGCAACAAAGGAGTGGCTCAAGAAGAAGCACATTAAGGTCCTGGAGTGGCCTAACCAGTCTCCAGACCTTAATCCCATAGAACATCTGTGGAGGGAGCTGAAGGTTTGTGTTGCCAAACGTCAGCCTTGAAACCTTAATGACTTGGAGAAGATCTGCAAAGAGGAGTGGGACAAAGTCCCTCCTGAGATGTGTGCAAACCTGGTGGCCAACTACAAGAAACGTCTGACCTCTGTGATTGCCAACAAGGGTTTTGCCACTAAGTCATGTTTTGCAGAGGGGTCAAATACTTATTTCCCTCATTAAAATGCAAATCAATTCATAACATTTTTGACATGCGTTTTTCTGGATTATTTTGTTGTTATTCTGTCTCTCACTGTTCAAATAAACCTACCATTAAAATTATAGACTGATCATGTCTTTGTCAGTGGGCAAACGTACAAAATCAGCAGGGGATCAAATACTTTTTTCCCTCACTGTACTATATACATTTTGTGGACACAGTATATTTTACAATAGTTATCTTTTGTTTGTTTTAGTCCCATCCTTTAGCTCCACTCAACTCCTCTGAACACCAGTTTTGATTTCTATTTGCCATATATTTTTCAACTGTACTGTGATGTTTCACAAAAGTTCTGAACCTTTCTATTCTCATACATTCTACATATTGTAAATAAAATATACATTTTTGCTAAGAGTATTATTATATTACTGTTTGATTGACCATTACTTTTTTAATCACCCAGTAGTGCTATTTGCAGAGTGAGCTCCAGGTAAATGTTGCAATTCTTCAGCCATTCCTGAACCTGCAACCAAAAACAAGCTACATATGGACAGTACCAAAACAAATGATCTAATGATTCTGTCTCTTCACAGCAAGAGTCTTGAATGTTAGTTTGCAGAGCTGGGATGGTTGTATCCCCTATATACAGTTCATTCAGAAAATATTCAGACCCCTTGACGTTGTTTTTACGTTACAGCCTTATTCTAAAATTGATTAAATTGTTTTTTCCCTCATCAATCTACACACAATACCCCATAATGACAAAGCAAAAACAGGTTTTTTGAAATGTTCTGCAAATGTATAAGTGAGAGGTTATTTTCCTGGCACCACACTCCCAGAGCCCTCACCTCTTCTTGGGTATGACGCAACAAGCTTGGCACACCTGTATTTGGGGAGTTTCTCCCATTCTTCTCTGCAGATCCTCTCAAGGTCTGTCAGGTTGGATGGGGAGCGTTGCTGCACAGCTTTTTTCAGGTCTCTCCAGAGATGTTCGATCGGGTTCAAGTCCAGGCTCTGGCTGGGCCACTCAAGGACATTCAGAGACTTGTGCCGAAGCCACTCCTGCGTTGTCTTGGCTGTGTGCTTAGGGTCGTTGTCCTGTTGGAAGGTGAACCTTCGCCCCAGTCTGAGTTCCTGAGCGCTCTGGAGTATGTTTTCATCAATGAGCTTTGCTCCATTCATATTTCCCTCGATCCTGACTATTCTCCCAGGCCCTGCCGCTGAAATACATCCCCACAGCATGATGCTGCCACCACCATGCTTCACTGTAGGGATGGTGCCAGGTTTCCTCCAGACGTGACGCTTGGCATTCAGGCCAAAGAGTTCAATCTTGGTTTCATCAGACCAGAGAATCTTGTTTCTCATGGTCTGAGTCCTTTATGTGCCATGGAATCGGTACATCAAAAATCTCCTCCCAACTATTTTGCAATCTATATGGCACAGCTGTTATTTTTTTGGTCCTTAAATGAAGCTGGTATACTTTTTTATTTATCACAATTTCTTTTAGCCAATTTTGGTCTTTAATGCAGAGCCGACAGACAAGGTCTTTACTTTCTCCCCCTTCCACTTGCCTCTTCCATTTTTGCGGTAATGCTGCAATTAGTTGGTTGTAATATTGTGTAGAGCAGACTTTTCCATATATTTTTTATAGCTGCATGTGTGAAATAACTCCACCAGTCCTATTTATGATATATTTTATAAAGATTATACCTTTTTTTTTTTATCCAAAAATATTAGTTTTTTTTATTATCAATTAGTATATTTGAGTTTAACCATAATATTTGTTGTAATACAGAAATTGCAACCAACTTTCTATGACTTGTTTTAAAAATAGCTATATGTTTTTTAAATGGACTGGATCTTTATATTTACTACTTGGATCTTGTTTCAGTAATAATAAAATCAGACCTTCTTGTTGAGTATCTGATAATCTACCATTTTTATAGGAGTGGTTAAAACATGCTAATAATGGTCACAGTTGGTTGCATAGTTTAACGGTGTCACCGGCCTGAATCTAATCCAATCTGGAGCCAGTCAGTCTACATCTGTAAAGCATAGAATTAGCTTCCAAATGTGATAACATTATTTCTCAAGCTATGTTTATAATTGAGGGATGATGACAATCGGTGACCTTGTTTTTCTGTTGGACAAAGTCCACAGTTGGGTGCCAGACTGAACTCCTGGTCATGAACAGATGCCGGGACTTACCAGAAGAAGAATGTCCAGCAATGTGATTGCAATGGTTTAGCGACCTCCAAAAATATTTTCATTTACTGTTCTCTTGCTATTTTCACAGCTTGTAAGGCAAGACCTCAGAATAAAAGTGTGTCATGCGACACAAGTACCCTTGTGACACCTCCTCCGTTGTTGCCGGAGTCTCTCTCAACTCCTATGAAAAGGACACCCCATCATGAGCCCTCTGATAGTGACCTGAGTTACTGCCCTGATGACACAGATGGCTTTATCAACAACGATAGGTAATGTGTGTTATGTGAAAAGTTGTTAAAAAAAATATCCGGCTTGATAAACTAGTAGGCTAATTCCCCTACCTAGCAGATACAACTAGTAGAGTAACTTTGGTTGTTGTGACGGAGTGTGAAAGAAGGAGTCAGGCGCAGGAGGTAAAATACCGAAGTCCAGAGTTTATCCGTTTGCATAAATCAAACGCCCAAAGCGTCAAACAAAACTGTACAAGGGAAAACATCCACCTTGGCAATAACACAGTGAAATGTAGCTCAATCGAGCTACACGCTCTCACAACAAAACAATCACTCACAAAGACAAGGGGAACAGATGGAACACTTATACACATACTAATTAGGGGAATGAGCACCAGGTGTGTATGATTGACAAGACATGACAAGTGGAGTGATGAGAATGGGATCGGCAGTAGCTAGTACTCCGGTGACGACGAACGCCGAAGCCTGCCCGAACCAGGAGGGGGGGCAGCCTCGGCGGAAGTCGTGACAGTACCCCCCCACCCCCGGCCTCGGGGACGGCCAGGAGGACGCGGAGCAGGGCGAATCGGATGGCGACGGTGGAAATCCCTCAACAGGGAGGGATCGAGGATGTCCCGCCTTGGGACCCAGCACCGTTCCTCCGGACCGTACCCCTCCCACTCCACGAGATACTGAAGGCCCCCCACCCGACGCCTCAAATCCAGGATGGAACGGACCGAGTATGCCGGGGCCCCCTCAATGTTCAGAGGAGGTGGAGGAACCTCCCGTACCTCAGACTCCGGGAGCGGACCAGCTACCATCGGCCTGAGGAGAGACACATGAAACGAGGGGTTAATACGGTAATCAGGGGGGAGTAACAACCTGTATGTCACCTCGTTTATTCTCCTCAGGACTTTAAACGGCTCCACAAACCGCGGGCTCAGCTTCCGGCAGGGCAGGCGGAAGGGCAGATTCCGGGTCGAGAGCCAGACCCGATCCCCCGGTACGAACACCGGGGCCTCCCTGCGGTGGCGTCAGCGTTGGCCTTCTGACGACGCACGGCATGCTGGAGGCGAACGTGGGCAGCGTCCCAAGTCTCCTCCACGCGCCGAAACCAGTCATCCCCCGCGGGATCCTCGGTCTGGCTCTGGTGCCACGGTGCCAGGACCGGTTGGTACCCCAAAACACATTGGAAGGGTGTTAGGTTAGTGGAGGAGTGGCGGAGAGAGTTCTGAGCATATTCTGCCCATGGCAGGAACACCGACCACTCCCCGGCCGGTCCTGACAGTAGGGCCGCAGGAACCTACCCACATCTTGATTCACCCTTTCCACCTGCCCATTGCTCTCGGGGTGAAAACCAGAGGGCAGGCTGACCGAGACCCCCAGACCTTCCATGAATGCCTTCCAGCCTCTAGACGTGAACTGGGGACCTCGGTCGGACACTACATCCTCTGGTACCCCGTAGTGCTGGAAGACGTGAGTAAACAGAGCCTCCGCAGTTTGTAGGGCCGTGGGGAGACCGGGCAGAGGAAGGAGGCGGCAGGACTTTGAAAAGCGGTCCACAACGACCATGATCGTGGTGTTACCTTGGGAGGGGGGAAGATCAGTGAGAAAATCAAAACTCAGGTGAGACCATGGTTGTTGTGGAACTGGTAAAGGTTGTAGCTTACCCGCTGGGAGGTGCCAAGGTGCCTTACTCTGGGCGCACACTGAGCATGAGGAAACATACACCCTCACGTCCTTAGCCAAGGTAGGCCACCAGTAATTCTCGGTCAGGCAGCGCATTGTACGACCGATACCTGGATGACCAGAGGAGGGTGACGTGTGTGCCCAGTAGATCAGACGATCACGGATAAGCGCAGCACGTACTGCAGCCCAGCTGGACACTGCAGTGGAGATGGATCTGTGCGTAATGCCTGCGCTATATCTGTGTCAATCGCCCATACTACCGGCGCCACAAAGCATGAGGCCGGGAGTATGGGGGTGTTGTCTCTGGGCCTCTCCTCTGTGTCATACAGCCGAGACAGTGCGTCTGCCTTCACGTTCTTCGTACCCGGAATGTATGAGAGTGTGAAATCAAACCGGGTGAAGAAGAGGGCCCACCTGGCCTGGCGATGATTCAGCCTCCTCGCTGCCCGAATGTACTCCAGGTTACGGTGGTCTGTCCAGACGAGGAAGGGTGTTTCGACCCTTTGAGCCAATGTCTCCACACCGTCAAGGCTCGGACAACAGCCAACAGCCAACAGCTCCTGATCACCAATGTCGTAGTTCTGCTCTGCCGAGCTGAGCTTCTTAGAAAAGAAGGCACAGGGGCGGAGCTTGGGTGCCATCCACCTCCACTACGAACGGTAGTGATGGATCGGGGTGAGCCAGTACCGGGGCTGAGGTGAACAGACCCCGCAATCTACTGAATGCCAAATCAGCCTCAGCAGACCAGCGGAGCCGGGACGGCCCACCCTTCAACAAGGAGGTAATGGGAGCTGCGACCTTGCCAAAACCCAGAATAAACCTTTGATAGTAGTTGGCAAAGCCAAGGAAGCGCTGCACCTCCTTTACCGTGGTTGGATTTGACCCCTCTGCAAAACATGACTTAGTACTTGGTGGCAAAACTCTTGTTGGCAATCACAGAGGTCAGACGTTTGTTGTAGTTGGCCACCAGGTTTGCACACATCTCAGGAGGGATTTTGTTCCACTCCTCTTTGCAGATCTTCTCCAAGTCATTAAGGTTTCGAGGCTGACGTTTGGCAACTCGAACCTTCAGCTCCCTCCACAGATTGTCTATGGGATTAAGGTCTGCAGACTGGCTAGGCCACTCCAGGACCTTAATGTGCTTCTTCTTGAGCCACTCCTTTGTTGCCTTGGCCGTGTGTTTTGGGTCATTGTCATGCTGAGGGAAGGAGGTTCTCACCCAAGATTTGACGGTACATGGCCCGGTACATCGTCCCTTTGATGCGGTGAAGTTGTCCTGTCCCCTTAGCAGAAACCCCCCCCCCCCCAAAGCATAATGTTTCCACCTCCATGTTTAACGGTGGGGATGGTGTTCTTGGGGTCATAGGCAGCATTCCTCCTCCTCCAAACACGGCGAGTTGAGTTGATGACAAAGAGCTCGATTTTGGTCTCATCTGACTACAACACTTTCACCCAGTTCTCCTCTGAATCATTCAGATGTTCATTGGCAAACTTCAGACGGGCCTGTATATGTGCTGTCTTGAGCAGGGGGACATTGCGGGCGCTGCAGGATTTCAGTCCTTCACGGCGTAGTGTGTTACCAATTGTTTTCTTGGTGACTATGGTCCCAGCTGCCTTGAGATCATTGACAAGATCCTCCCGTGTAGTTCTGGGATGATTCCTCACCGTTCTCATGATCATTGCAACTCCACGAGGTGAGATCTTGCATGGAGACCCAGGCCGAGGGAGATTGACAGTTATTTGTGTTTCTTCCATTTGCGAATAATCGCACCAACTGTTGTCACCTTCTCACCAAGCTGCTTGGCGATGGTCTTGTAGCCCATTCCAGCCTTGTGTAGGTCTACAATATTGTCCCTGACATCCTTGGAGAGCTCTTTGGTCTTGGCCATGGTGGAGAGTTTGGAATCTGATTGATTGATTGCTTCTGTGGACAGGTGTCTTTTATACAGGTAACAAACTGAGATTAGGACTCCCTTTAAGAGTGTGCTCCTAATCTCAGCTCGTTACCTGTATAAAAGACACATGGGAGCCAGAAATCTTTCTGATTCCCTCATTAAAATGCAAATCAATTTATAACATTTTTGACATGCGTTTTTCTGATTTTTGTTGTTGTTATTCTGTCTCTCACTGTTCAAATAAACCTACCATTAAAATTATAGACTGATCATTTCTTTGTCAGTGGGCAAACGTACAAAATCAGCAGGGGATCAAATACTTTTTTCCCTCACTGTATACCCCTGGCGCAGGGACTCGGTGACGTATATTTCCGTAGCCTCCGTTTCAGCCTGCGACAGGGGATACACATGACTCCTGGGAGGTACAGCGTCTACCCGAAGGTTTATCGCGCAATTCCCCTCCCGATGAGGTGGTCATTTAGTCGCTTGCGTCTTGGAAAACGTGGTATTCGGGCACGGTTTTGGTACCGTCTGGAAACACCTAGACACCGACCCGGACACTCACGCGACCACCCCGTAAGAACCCTCTGCGGCCATGAGAAATTGGGGTTGTGAAGCGCTAACCACGGGATACCCAAGACTACAGGGTAAGCAGTATACTCAATAATCATAAAGGTGATCTGCTCAACATGTGTCTCCTGCGTAATCATGGTGACTGGTACAGTAACTTCCTTAACCAACCCGGACCCTAATGGTCGACTATCTAGTGCTTTGATGGGGAGTGGAATGGTTAGGGGAACCAATGAAATGCCTTGACGGTGTGCAAATGCCCTGTCCATAAAATTCCCAGCTGCGCCTGAATCGACTAGCGCCTTACACTGGGAACCTACCAAGTGATCTGGAAAGGAGATAGATAAAGTACAGTGCGCCGCAAAGGGCTCTGAACACGTTTTGGTGTTTGTTATCTGGGGTGATGCGTGAGTACCCTGCCTACCGCCTCCAGACCCAAAATAACGTTGACTGCAACGTGAGGTGGATTGTCCCTTCGTGCCACCAGAGTGGCACTGTCGCTGTCCTCCTGCACTCTCTCGAACGGCGGCTCCCCCCAGCTCCATCTGCTCGGGGTCAGAGTCTTCCGGGGTGGGAACTGGCAGACCCCTACCAGGACGTCCTCTGGCTGCTAGCAGATTGTCCAGCCAGATGGCCATGTCCACCAGTTGGGAGAACGATAGCATGGCATCCCGGCAGGCTAGCTCCCGTCGGACGTCCTCCCTTAGGTGGCACCGGAAATGGTCTATCAGGGCCCGCTCGTTCCACCCGGACCCCGCTGCCAGCGTCCGGAACTCCAGTGCGTAGTCCTGAGCGGTCCTCGTCCCTGCCTTAGATGAACCAGTCGTTCGCCCGCCTGATCAAAAACGGACCGAAAGAGGCGAGCAAACTCCCCGTAGTTCTCCAACGTGGTACCTCCCTTGTTCCATACCGCATTGGCCCACTCCAGGGCTCTCCCACAAAGGCAGGAAACGAGGACGGATACCTTCTCCCGCTCCCGGGGCTCCGGCCTGATGCTGGAGAAATACAACTCCAGTTGGAGTAGGAATCCCTTACATCGCGCTGCAGTCCCGTCAAACGCCGGTGGCCAGGATATCTGGATCCCTCCAGGGGCTGGGGTGTAGGTGGCTGGATCAGGTTGACCAGCTGGTCTCGATAGATCGGATCCTCTCCTCTCCAGGCATTCCACCACCTGAAGAACCCGATCCATCGCTTCCCCCAAGCTGGCCAACATCGAGGAATGCTCCTGGACCCTTGCCACAACTCCAGGCATGCGGTCTTCTCCTGCTGACTCCATATCAGATCGGGTGAGTGATTCTGTGACGGAGTGTGAAAGAAGGAGTCAGGCGCAGGAGTTAAAATACCGAAGTACAGAATTTAATCAGTTTGCATAAATCAAACGCCCAAAGCGTCAAACGAAACTGTACAAGGGAAAACATCCACCTTGGCAATAAACACAGTGAAATGTAGCTAAACCGAGCTACACGCTCTCACAACAAAACAATCACTCACAAAGACAAGGGGAACAGAGGGAACACTTATACACATACTAATTAGGGGAATGAGCACCAGGTGTGTGTGATTGACAAGACATGACAAGTGGAGTGATGAGAATGGGATCGGCAGTAGCTAGTACTCCGGTGACGACGAACGCCAAAGCCTGCCCGAACCAGGAGGGGGGGCAGCCTCGGCGGAAGTCGTGACAGTTGTAAACTGCATTAACAAAAAGCTTTGTCCTTTCTTTAGAACAAAATGCAATTTACCACTTGGCTGTCTACACTAAGTGTACAAAACATTAGGAACACCTGCTCTTTCCATGACAGACTGACCAGGTGAATCCAGTTGAAAGCTATGATCCCTTATTGATGTCACTTGCTAAATTCACTTCAATCAGTGTAGATGAAGGCGACAAGACAGGTTTAAAGCCTTGAGACAATTGAGACATGGATTGTGTATGTGTGCCATTCAGAGGGTGAATGGGCAAGACAAAATATTGATGTGCCTTTGAACGGGGTATGGTAGTAGGTGCCAGGAGCACCAGTTTGAGTGTGTCAAGAACTGCAACGCTGCTGGGTTTTTCATGCTCAAGTTTCCCATGTGTATCAAGATAGGACATCCAGCCAACTTGACTCCAATGCTTCCCACGGTTGTGTCAAACCACTTCATTACTTTGATACATTTGACAACCCAATTGTGAAACATAATTTATGTAAACTGACATTATTTGTTGCTTATTTTCTACTTCTTAGATGCATTTAATGTACAGGGCTTAACCTAGTCTGGTGGAACCAACCTGATCGCTGTGTTCACCATTCTATTTCACTTCACATTTTATGATATCTGAAGTGAAATATTAAGGTGAATGCAGCGATCAGGTTCGTTCCACCAGGCTAATCATAACCACCATTGATAATGTAATCTGTGTGTGTGTGTGTGTGTGTGTGTGTGTGACCGACCATTATCTTTGTTGAGGGTCCAGGAGCTGATCTATGCTGGTATGTCCATCAATGGGGCTCTGGCAAAGACCTCACCTCCAGCTTCACCTCCTGCCTGCTCACCAATGTTTGTCGATGGGGAGAACAGAATTAGGTAGGTTTAGTCCGACCTGTTCAAACTTCAACATAGTGTATGTTTTTGTGTCGTATCACCCATGGCACGCAGTGAGGGCGTGCTGAGGAATATTTTTCACCCCGCTCTGCTGACGAGTATTTTTCTCCGCTCATACAGGAGTAATAAAGGCCTAGTGCACTAATTTGGTGGCCAAACAAATATTCTAAATAGTATTTTAAATATATTTTTTAAATGATTTATCAGGGGGTGCTGCAGCACCGTCACCATCCCTACTTCCCACGGCTATGATATCACATATCCCTAACTGGAACAGTGACTGTGTGTATGTGTTCACAGAAACATGTATGGAGCCAGCACATGGAGACTTGCAAGATGATGTGATGAAGTCCAGACTGACAGACGGGCTTGACACTGATGTCTCTGAATGGAGAGAGACCTGGCCCTTGGCTTTTACATTTTACTAGACAACTTTTACTTGTATTGTGTGTTTTTTTTATTGAATTGAATGGTATCAGTCAATTTGGAGTGGGAGAAACCCTGTGTATTCTGTACCAGAATCAGGGAACTCCTGTTGTATACGAGACACCACACAGGAAGGTATGACCAGGGCTTAATTTGTAAATCGGGAGGCGCCGAAGCAAAATGTGAGCACGAGAGGGTATTGACCTAGGGAGCTCTGAGGTACCGGAATGCATGAGAAAAAAATCATTATGAAGTGCAACGCTGGAGAGATGAGTGTTGCAGGCTCATTCATGTCAATCAGAGCAGAGAGAGGGAGAGAGATCATAGAAAGTGAATCCCGTTCCAGTTCTGAGAGACACAGGCGCGCTTCTCACACAGCCACGCATTGGTTTCAAACATAGGTTACAATGTTGCGCAAACCATAAGCCCGGGCCAGCCCAACCCGAATCAACACGTACAATATCAGGCCCGGGCCGGCCCTTACAAAAAAAGATTGCAGTTTTGAAACTGCAGTAAAAGTGCAGTGACTGCAGTCAACTGTGGTATTTTGGACGCAGTGATTGCAGAATAACTGCAGTGTACTGCACTGTAACTACAATTATACTGCAATCTTTTTCGTAAGGGGGTAGGATAACTAGCGAAGAGGCAACTTGAATTAACTTTGATCGTTTTTATTAGAATTTGTTTTAAATATTATTTTTCAGGCCATGGGATGTACCATATTAAGCACTGGTTATGAACACTAACATGTTTGCCAAGGTAGCCCCATTACCACCAGACAAAATGCCGATAGGCACAGTATCTGTATCGACTCGGAATGACAGTGAAAGATGATTGGTGCACATTGTTATATTAGCAGAACACTGCTTCTATGGTATTATGTAAAGGGTTGTTTATCCTACATGGACCTGTTACTACATTTGAAAGTTATCAAAACACAAAACAATAAATTCAGCAATTCCATTCTCATATTACTCTGTAGGTTAGTGACCTATTCAAAGTTTCCTCTGGCATCTCACCATACATCTGCAAGGAGTTATTGAACTCAACCTGCAGGATGTTTGTTTGTTGTGATTGAGTGGGGTGAAACAGCTGCGGGCAAGGTTCTGACAGATAGGTGTGTCTATTGGTGGCAAGGACACACTCAAGAAACACCCCATATCAAACCACACCCCCAACTCAACTCACGTTTGGATTCTGTCATGGCCGGCAGCGTTTCTTGAGGAGCAAGCCAGAAAACGAGGCCAAATCAGCGGGTCCAGTTTCCCTTTAAGTTATTCCATGAGATATTCTAATGACAGCATTATCACCACATGTGATACAATAACACAACAGCAGTAGGCCTACATTGAGAAAGAGGTGAGTTTTCAAACCTGGCTACTCACACACTGGTATGTTTCTTGTCTAAAAGCGTCCCCATGTGTTTGTCTTTAATACTCTCACTCAGCCGTTTTCCTAGGTCAGGTCATGTGATCAAGAAAAACTCCTGGATTGTAGGTGTAGTACATCTTTACACCAGAAGAGGGAACTGCATGACTAGAGGAATACCAGAATATTTTCTCAATGCTTACAAGCATTTCTTGGAACAATGTTGTCAATTTTCAAGACAGAGTCGACAATACACAGAACTCTGTTACCTTTTGCGAAACAGTAAATGCACTTTTAAAAATTCATTTTCAAAACATCAATACATTAATCAAAACTATAATATACCGTCAAAATTGCAAATACATTCATAAAAGTAACACGACTGCCTGCAAAAAGATTAAGGTAACCATACTTATTTCTTGAGTCGAAGCACACAAACAAAGTCTGTCTTTAAAAAATTCCAGTAGATCAATATATTTTCTTTGCAGTCACTAAATCATGATGATCAAAATTGGAAGTACAACTATCCAAAGATGCAGAATTATGGCAAATACTCTCCTTTTATGGATATTTCACCGAACAGTTTCATACATATTAAATATTATTAAATAAAAAAGAAGCACATTGTGTGCACGATTCATTCATTGGTATCTTCACAATAGAATTGCATATATTAAATACATAGGCTGGTTTACTCATAGTTGTGTAGACTTTCCATTGGCGCACAGAAACACAATCCACAATAGAAATAAGGAAAGGTGAATACAATGGAGGAAAACAACTGATATGAATGTATAGGTCTCAATCCACACCAACGCAAAGCTCTATAATGGAAGGACACAATGTTGGAGATGATGACTGAACCCAACTAGAAGTAACCCAACTTCCTTCTCTGCATCGTTGCATATCCGCAATATCATAAAAATTCTACAGTCCCCATTGCCTAGATCTTTCCTTATATTGTACATGGTGTTACACTGATGGGGTGATTTAGACTTTTGTGCTCTAGTATTTACTGATTAGTGGAAACAGTGAACACAATTGCACACATTTCTCTTCCAATGAAAACCATGTGTTAATATTCTGTGAACAAACACTGATTTGTTTTGTTCACGGATTACATTTGTATTTAAAGTTGAGCAAAAGGGGGTCTAAGATATGCTACTCAGGCAAAGGCAAGAAAAAGATCAGAAGTTCTGTAAATGTATTTGAGCATTTGATCATTGCTGTAAATACGTTTCAACACGGATCCCAAAAATGCTTGTACGTAATTGAGAAAAACTGTACTGCATTTAAATGATAAAAAAATCAACACTTTGTGCTTTCATTGCACCTCAGTGCAATTCACTCAGCACCTTTGAAAAACATTGATAATTGTATTATGTCTCTGCAGAATACACACTAATAATACATACAGTGCATTCAGAAAGTATTCAGACCCCTTGACTTTTTACACATTTTGTTACATTACAGCCTTATTCTAAAATGGATTAAATTAAATGTTTTCCTCATCAATCTACACACAATACCCCATAATGACAAAGCGAAAACAGGTTTTTAGAAACTTTAGCAAATGTATTACAAATAAAAAACAGAAATACCTTATTTGCATAAGTATTCAGACCCTTTGCTATGAGACTCGAATTTGAGCTCAGGTGCATTCTGTTTCCATTGATCATCCTTGAGATGATTCTACAACTTGATTGGAGTCCACCTGTGTCATGAGCCCTCTCACTCCACCGGGTTACCACCTTAATTGGTTTCCACTATCTTCCACTCTGCTCACCTCCCTCTCTCTACTCAGCCTAACTAGCTCCACCTGTCCCTGCTCTGCTCGGCTCTAATTACTCTGCCAGCTGCGCTGCATTACCCACTAACCTCTCCCAGTATTTTAGGCCCTGTCTTTCAGCTCTCCGGTGTCAGATCGTCTGCAAAGCTCACACCCGGAACCTGTTTGCTCGCGCTTCTGGCTCACCCTGGTTTTGTGACCCCGGACCTGCCTGTTTATTGGATACTCTTCTGCCTTAGGAGATCCAGACCTGCTTCTGCCATTACGACTCCTGACTACTCTTCAATCCCGGTAACTCTGACCAGCCTTCTGCCTTGCTACTACGTATTTTGGATTCCCTTGAACTGTACTGCTGCCTGGTTTCATTCCGCCCTGTTGTGTCTGTGTCTCCCCCCCCCCAGGACTTCTGGACCACCCACCACCGGCTTCATAGGACGCATCGCTGCCACTGGGGGGGCACAGACCCAGCGCATTGGACGGGATCCCTGTTACCCCTGGAGCCTTCATTCACTCCCCTACTTCCCTTTTCCCTTAAGTTTAATAAACTTTCTGGTGTGACGCAATTGTGGTCCTCTGGTCGTCTGTCTGAATCGTGACAGTACGATCTGACCCTTATGGACTCAGCGCACACTTTCCCCGACATGGAAACCGATGAGCATGAGCAGCAGTTCCAGCAGCAGCAACAACAACTCGCCATGCTCATTCAACTCCTCACCAACCTTACCCCAGCCAGTCTGCCCACCAGCCCAGCCCCCGAGTTACCTGCCCCGGTCATTGCAGCCGCTGCTCCGAACCCAAGATTGGAAACCCCGAGCGGTTCAACGGCGATTCAACCCAGGTCCGGCCATTCCTGACTAGCTGCCGACTTCAGTTCTCCTTGCAGCCAAGGACCTTCGCCACGGAGGGGGCTAAAGTTGGGTATGCCATCACTCACCTGACGGGCCGAGCTCGACTCTGGGGAACAGCAGAGTTCGAACGTCAAACCCCCGCATGTGCAACCTTCGACCTGTTTGCTGAGGAGATGCTGAAGGTGTTTGACCTGGATTCACCCACCGCAGAGGCGTCTCGTGAACTGTTCAGTATTCGACAAGGCAGACGTACAGTCGCAGACCATTCCATCGACTTCCGAACCCTGGCTAGACGAAGTTCTTGGAACACACCACCGTTGGTGGACGCGTTCTTCCATAGTTTGGCTGACTATATCAAGGACGAGTTGGTCTCCCATGAACTGCCTTCCACTCTTGATGAAGCCATCGCACTGACTGTCAGGATCGACAGAAGGATACAGACCCGTCGTCGTGAGAGGGGGGCGCCAAGGTCCACCTACTACCGGCATTTGGAGAGATCCGACTGGGCTCCTGTCATCTACTGCCACTCACCCAGGTCAGCTTGATCAGTCTGAGCCTATGGAGATTGGGCGAGCCTCCCTCACTCCTGCAGAGCGCCAGCGCCGCTTCACCTCAAACCTCTGCCTCTATTGTGGAGGTGATGGACATCGTGTGGTAACCTGCCCTTTAAAGGGCCGAAGCTCACCGGGCGTAGGGGGAGTCCGGTCGAGTTCAATGACCATCCAGTCCTCCGACCGCAAACCCCTGCTGCAAGTTCACCTCCGCCTCTCTGACTCAACTCACACCCTGGCTGCTCTGGTGGATTCTGGCGCCCGAAGCCAACATAATGGACGTCAAGCTGGCACGCCAACTGGGACTGGAGAACCTCCGTTTGACACCTCCTATTCCTGCCCGGGCACTGGACGGACACTTACTCGGATCGGTCACTCATGTCACGGCCCCGGTCTCGATGGGTCTGTCCGGAAACCATCAAGAAACTATCCAGTTTCACCTGCTCCCCTCTCCAGGCCAACCCCTCATCCTGGGTTACCCATGGCTCCGCCGGCACAACCCTCAGCTCGACTGGGTGACCGGGGTGATCAGGGAGTGGGGAGAGGACTGCCACCGAACCTGCCTGCTTGCTGCCGCACTACCCCCTCGGCCAGTACCTACTAACTCCGCTCCGGACCTCTCCAATGTCCCAGAATGCTACCATGGTCTCAGAGAGGTGTTTAACAAAGCAAGAGCCACATCTCTGCCCCCTCACCGACCGTACGACTGTGCCATCGACCTCCTCCCTGGAACAGCTCCTCCAAGGGGTCGTCTTTATTCGTTGTCTGCTCCTGAAAGAAAGTCCATGGAGGACTACATCAATGGCTCTCTGTCCGCAGGATTAATCCGTTCATCTTCATCTCCTGCTGGTGCTGGCTTCTTCTTTGTGGGGAAGAAGGACGGATCTCTTCGCCCCTGCATCGACTACAGGGGACTCAACGACATCACAGTGAAAAACCCGTTACCCTCTGCCTCTGCTCACCTCTGCTTTTGAGTTGCTCCAGGGAGCCACTGTTTTTACCAAGTTGGATCTCAGAAACGCTTACCACCTAGTGCGGATCCGGGAGGGAGATGAATGGAAAACCGCATTCAATACACCAACAGGCCACTACGAGTATCTGGTTATGCCTTTTGGCCTCACCAATGCTCCTGCTGTGTTCCAGGCTCTAGTGAATGATGTACTGCGGGACATGTTAAACAAGTTTGTCTTCGTTTACCTGGATGACATCTTAATTTACTCCAGAAACCTGTCTGAACACACCCGCCATGTCCAGCAAGTCCTTCATCGTCTTCTGGAGAATTCCCTCTACGCCAAGGCAGAGAAATGTGAGTTTCACGTCAAGACAGTGGCCTTCCTGGGGTACATAGTGGCAGAAGGAAGTATCCAAATAGATCCTGCCAAAGTATCAGCAGTCACTTCGTGGCCAGTTCCGGAGAACAGAAAGAAGCTGCAACAGTTTCTGGGGTTTGCTAACTTCTATAGGAAGTTTATCCGGAACTACAGTACCGTTGCTGCCCCTCTCACTGCTCTAACCAGCACCAAGCAACCCTTCACCTGGTCCCCAGCAGCCGACAAAGCCTTCAGTACCCTCAAGGTGAGGTTCACCTCCGCTCCCATCCTCCAGATGCCTGATGTGGACCGGCAATTCATTGTGGAGGTGGACGCCTCGGATGTGGGAGTTGGTGCTGTGATTTCTCAGTGGGCTGCGGAGGATAGGAAGCTCCATCCCTGTGCCTTTTTCTCACGTCGGTTGTCCCCCTCTGAGTGCAATTACGACATAGGGAACCGGGAGCTGCTGGCTGTGAAGCTTGCCTTGGAGGAGTGGCGTCACTGGCTGGAGGGGTCCACCATTCCATTTCTCGTTTGGACCGATCATAAGAACTTGGAGTACATCCGCACGGCCAAACGGTTGAACTCCAGGCAGTCCCGCTGGGCCCTGTTCTTCACCAGGTTTAATTTCACTCTGTCATACCGGCCTGGATCACGCAACACCAAGCCAGACGCCCTCTCCCGTCAATTCCAGAAGGATGACACCCCTCCAAGGACCCTGTGTCGATTCTGCCAAGTCCCTGCATCGTTGCAGCTCTGACCTGGGCTGTTGAGGAACAGGTGCTGGAGGCTCTCCGTAACCAGCCAGGTCCCAGCACTTGCCCAGCTGACCGCCTTTTTGTCCCCGAAGACCTGAGGTCCCAGGTCATTCAGTGGGGACATGACTCCCGCCTAGCTTGTCACCCTGGCTCCACCCGCACTTACAACCTGCTCGCCCAGAGGTTCTGGTGGCCCTCTCTGAGGAAGGATGTTCGGGAATTCGTCCAAGCCTGCCCCATCTGCAACCAACACAAGTCGTCCTGCCAGCCCCCAGCCGGATTGCTGCAGCCCCTGCCTGTGCCCAGACGTCCCCTGGTCTCACATCGCCCTTGACTTTGTCACGGGGCTGCCCCCTTCAAGTGGCATGACCGTCATTCTCACCATCGTTGACCGTTTCAGCAAGATGGCACACTTCATTCCCCTCCCCAAGCTCCCAACCGCCAAGGAGACCGCCCAGGTGGTCCTGGAACACGTCTTCCGGATCCACGGACTGCCAAGGGATGTTGTTTCTGACCGTGGTCCACAATTCTCCTCCGCTTTTTGGAAGGAGTTCTGTCACCTGCTGGGAGCCACAGTCAGTCTGACTTCCGGATTCCATCCCCAATCCAATGGGCAGTCAGAGCGGGCTAATCAGGAGCTCGAGAAGGCACTGCGATGCATGACTTCACGCAACCCCCACTCCTGGTCGCAGCAATTGACATGGGTGGAGTACGCACACAATTCTCTGACCTGCTCTGCCATCGGTATGTCCCCTTTCCAATGTGTTTATGGATACCAGCCTCCTCTATTTGCCAGCCAGGAGGAGGAGGTTACTTGCCCATCTGCACTTGCTTTTGCCCGTCGATGTCGCCGCACCTGGTCACAAGCCCGAGCCACACTCCTCAGGTCCGTTGCCAGCTACACTACCGGGGCCAACCGTCGGAGAATTCCTGCTCCCACCTACCATGTTGGTCAAAGGGTGTGGTTGTCATCGAAGAACCTGCCACTCAGGGTGGAGTCGCAGAAGCTGGCACCTCGGTTCATTGGCCCATTCCCTATCATAAGAGTGATTAGCCCAACTGCTGTCCGGCTCCAACTGCCTAATTCCCTGAGGGTGCACCCCACTTTCCATGTGTCTAAGATTAAGCCCATCCATGAGAGTCCGCTGGTCCCTGCTGCGCCTGGTCCTCCTCCTCCACGGCTCGTCGATGGTGGTCTGGTTTACACCGTCCGCCGCCTGCTTCGGTCCAGACGGAGGGGTAGGGGTCTCCAGTACCTCATTGACTGGGAGGGCTATGGACCTGAGGAAAGGACCTGGGTGCCAGCTAGTCGGATTGTGGATAGGACTCTCATCACCGCTTTCCACCAACGGCATCCTGATCAACCTGCAATCCGTAGGGGCCGCCCCAGAGGGGTCCCTAACCGTCCGGCCCGCTCGGCTTCCTGTCCTGTGCCTGATCCTGTCTCGGGACCTGTCCCATCTCCCGACCACGGCCCTCCGGCTTCCTCCGAGGATGAGGACGTTCACTCGGACCGTTCGGAGGAGTTCTAGCCCTCCTCCGGCTCCCCTCCTCCCGCCCGGCGTGGTGTTGCTCTTGGGACTTCTGGGGCCGTCCCTTGGGGGGGTTCTGTCATGAGCCCTCTCACTCCACCGGGTTACCACCTTAATTGGTTTCCACTATCTTCCACTCTGCTCACCTCCCTCTCTCTACTCAGCCTAACTAGCTCCACCTGTCCCTGCTCTGCTCGGCTCTAATTACTCTGCCAGCTGCGCTGCATTACCCACTAACCTCTCCCAGTATTTTAGGCCCTGTCTTTCAGCTCTCCGGTGTCAGATCGTCTGCAAAGCTCACACCCGAACCTGTTTGCTCGCGCTTCTGGCTCACCCTGGTTTTGTGACCCCGGACCTGCCTGTTTATTGGATACTCTTCTGCCTTAGGAGATCCAGACCTGCTTCTGCCATTACGACTCCTGACTACTCTTCAATCCCGGTAACTCTGACCAGCCTTCTGCCTTGCTACTACGTATTTTGGATTCCCTTGAACTGTACTGCTGCCTGGTTTCATTCCGCCCTGTTGTGTCTGTGTCTCCCCCAGGACTTCTGGACCACCCACCACCGGCTTCATAGGACGCATCGCTGCCACTGGGGGGGGCACAGACCCAGCGCATTGGACGGGATCCCTGTTACCCCTGGAGCCTTCATTCACTCCCTACTTCCCTTTTCCCTTAAGTTTAATAAACTTTCTGGTGTGACGCAATTGTGGTCCTCTGGTCGTCTGTCTGAATCGTGACAACCTGTGGTAAATTCAATTGATTGGACATGATTTGGGAAGGTACACACCTGTCTATATAAGATCCCACAGTTGACAGTGCATGTCAGAGCAAAAACCAAGCCATGAGGTTGAAGGGATTGCCTGTAGAGCTCTGAGACAGGATTGTGTCGAGGCAAAGATCTGGGAAATGGTACCAATAAAATTCTGCAGCATTGAAGGTCCCCAAGAACACAGTGGCCGCCCATTCTTAAATGGAAGCAGTTTGGAACCACCAAGACTCTTCCTAGAGCTGGCCGCCCGGCCAAACTGAGCAATTGGGGGAGAAGGGCCTTGGTCAGGGAGGTGACCAAGAACCCGATGGTCACTCTGACAGAGCTCCAGAGTTCCTCTGTGGAGATGGGAGAACCTTCCAGAAGGACAACCATCTCTGCAGCATTCCACCAATCAGGACTTTATGGTAGAGTGGCAAGACTGAAGCCACTTCTCAGTAAAAGGCACATGGTAGCCCGCTTGGAGTTTTCCAAAAGGCACCTAAAGGACTCTCAGACCATGAGAAACAAGATTCTCTGGTCTGATGAAACCAAGATGGAACTCTTTGGCCAGAATGTCAAGCGTCACGTCTGGAGGAAACCTGGCACCATCCCTACGGTGAAGCATGGTGGTGGCAGCATCATGCTGTGGGGATGTTTTTCAGCGGCAGGGACTGGGAGACTAGTCAGGATCGAGGGAAAGATGAACGGAGCAAAGTACAGAGAGATCCTTGATTAAAACCTGCTCCAGACCGCTCAGGACCTCAGACTGGGTCGAAGGTTCACCTTCCAACAAGACAACGACACTAAGCACATAGCCAAGACAACGCAGGAGTGGCTTCGGGACAAATCTGTGAAGGTCCTTGAGTGGCCCAGCCAGAGCCCCAACTTGAACACGATCAAACATCTCTGGAGAGATCTGAAAATAGCTGTGAAGTGACGCTCCCCATCCAACCTGACAGAGCTTGAGAGGATCTGCAAAGAAGAATGGGAGAAACTCCCCAAATACAGGTGTGCCAAGCTTGTAGCGTCATACCCAAGAAGACTCAAGGCTATAATCGCTGCCTAAGGTGCTCCAACAAAGTACTGAGTAAAGGGTCTGAATATTTTTTTTATTTTTATAAATGTGCACAAATGTCAAAACCAGTTTTTGCTTTGTCATTATGGGGTATTGTGTGAAGATTGATAAGTGACATAAAAAAAAAAATCTATTTTAGAATAAGGCTGTAACATAACAAAATGTGGAAAAAGTCAATGGGACTGAATACTTTCCAAATGCACTGTACACCCTGACAGAGCATTTATAATATTTTGTGTAATGTACACCAATGCCTACAGAGTGCACTGTACTCTAACTGTAAACCGAGATTCTATTTGTGCTGGGCTTGTCCAAGACAAACAGGGGTGGGGGTACATTTTTTAAATTAAATCCTAACAAAGCCAAATTGGGCACAGCTTACTCTGCATGTGATGCATCACGACAGGGAAGGCTAGGATGATTAGATGTTGTGGTTATTACTGGGCCATTCCTATGCCCTGTTACATTCTAGTGGCAATGAGGCATAATTACAAAACATTTTACTGCAATAGTTTAGTAGATGGACAACTAAAGCAAATAAATTGATCAAATTCATATTGGTGTAATTGGGGTGCGTATTTTCATGCATGCGTGGGTGTGCGTTACATGCATGCGGTACATCCGTATGTGCATCAGTCATAGATGTGGCCCCTCTCACCCCTCTCAACCCCCTCTGCCCTTGAGGAACCTGACAGGGATCGACCAATTAATCATAGTTAAGTAACTCATTTGGCCCATGTCAACACCTGCCCTCCCATGACTGTATCCTAGTTGGCGGTCTTCAATTTCAGACCAACGCTCCATCCAACCACCACTGAGCAGCTTCTCCAAATCACCTCACTGAGTGACTTCTGGGAGTCCAGCAGCTAACTGCAGCTATACCTATGGGTTTGGCCAGGCTGGACACCTGCTTTGGCACCAAGGCGCCCATACGTCTTTGGATGGTGACATACACCCTGTCCCAATGGGAATGACTGACTGGATATGATACCATTTACTGCACTGGAGGAGATTCCCTCTCTAGTTCCCAGTAATGGCAAATGACATTTGGCTGAATATTTGACATTAAGCATAGGGGAAGGCCCTCTCATACATTTGAGCTCTGGACTGACAAAGATGACAAAGTGTCCAGTAAGAAGGTAAAGTCTAGAAGCAGAATTCAGAACTTAACTAGCAGCACTCCGGAATCCATGACAAAATCATCAAGAGAGACTCATCTTTCTCTCTTACAGTATGTCAACCTCTTAACCCCCTCTGCCCCTTCCTTTGTATTCTTGTCTTAGAGTACCTTCTGTGAACTTGTTCTATTTAGGAAAAGGGCCTGTTGCATTATAGTAACAATAGAGGATGGAAAGTGAGTTAGGAATGAACGTGTTTACGTGCATAAACACATGAAATGTGTTTGAGAGAGCATGAGTGTATAAGGAATGCATTTTAGTTCCTTTTAAGTGCACACAACTTGCATTTATTTCAGTTTTTAGGGGACGTTTTGGAACCATACATGTATGCATGTGTGTGAGATTCAGTTATCTGTGTATCTAAACATACCGGTATGTGGGAATCAACACTGAGTGTATAAAACATTAGGAACACCTTCCTAATATTGAGTTGCACCCCCTTTTGTCCTCAGAACAGCCTCAATTCGTTAGGGCATGGACTCTACAAGGTGTCAAAAGCGTTCCACAGGGATGCTGGCCCATGTTGACTCCAATGCTTCCCACTGTTGTGTCAAATTGGCTGGATGTTCTTTGTGTGGTGGACCATTCTTGATACACACAGGAAACGGTTGAGCATGAAAAACCCAGTAGCGTTGCAGTTCTTGACACACTCAACACAGTACGCCTGGCACCTACTACCATACCCCGTTCAAAGGCACATAAATCTTTTGTCTTGCCCATTCACCCTCTGTATGACACAAATACACAATACATGTCTCAGTTGTCTCAATCTACACTGATTGAAGTGGATTTAACAACTGACATCAATAAGGGATCAGCTTTCACCTGGATTCACCTAGTCATTCTATGTCATGGAAAGAGCATGTGTTCCTAATGTTTTGTACAGTCAGTGTATATCATGTGCATCCTATCTCCACACGTATCTATTTATTGTCACAATTACTTGGAACTGCAGTTCTCCGAATAGTTTGTTTTGGAATGACTGGGTAAAATTTACTTTATTCAATTACCTAATTAAATATTGAGATAGTGTTCCAACTAAATAATAGTGGCAGGTCACCAAGTGAATTCCTCTGGATAAGGTATCACACCACATCTATTGGCTCGGCAAAAACACATAATAACAACTCAGGAAAGAAAACCATATGACTGGGTACTTCCAATTGATGAAAGGGAGTACTTCCAATTCCTTAAGAAAAACAAAATAAAAACATTACTGGGTTAAGCATTATTTGGATACATACTTGGTATCTCTGATTAAGACATTTAGAACCTCTCCTTTCTTTATTTAGAGCCTTTACCAGTACAGTGGACTCATGATCAATGCAACGTCTTGGGACTGTCGTGATTTGTGATGGTGTGCACTAAATAGGAGCATGCCGCTATTAGGAGCAGTTAAAGTTTGTCATTGAAATGGAATTGGAAAAACTGTGCATAAACAGAGTTTGCACTTAGCCTACATACACTCCATTATGTGTATCTATAGGATTGTTTCATTCTGTCCCAAGGTAGGAGAGGACCATTAGCATGGCCCTACGTGCACAGCCTGAACCTTGATTACAATATCCACTATTAGCTACACATAAAAATATATTCTGTAACTCCATACCTACCTACACTCAGGCCTGTCGTCACTCTCTACTTATCCGTAAAGTGAGACAGAGAGGGAAATGAATATGGAGGAGTATAAAATGGTGTGAAATACTCCCCACCCCTCCCCTCCCCATCTCAGAACCCCCCTCCCCCTCATTCTCTACCTTACAGTACCACCATAGCAGGGGTCTTCAGAGGTCTATGGGTCTACCCCTGTTCTATTCCTGTTTTGGGGAACTCGTAAGATCTCCTAAGATCCTTTTACAACAATATGATGCCAGAAGCCACAGAGAAGGGACAGGGGTGTAGGAGCCATGTATATATCCCTGCCTCTACGCCCTACTTAGGAGACCCAACTCACCCAGCAAGGTTACAGTTATAACGCAGAGGAATCCAACCCTCCAAATCCCATCCATTAGTACCCCACTCCACTCCACACACTCCATCCCATAACCCCCATCTCCAGGGATGGCCTCAAATTATCGCCTCCAGTCTCCGCCCCTCTGTGGATAGGCAGGTGGGGATCCTGTAGCTAGCCTTGTGCAGATGAAAAATACTAGTTCAATTAGGCCTCTAGTGTCAGTGAGCTCCTCTGGTTGCAGAGGTTATACGACCATATGGTGTGGCTGTGATAGTCTGTCTGGTGATATGCTACACAAGAGAAACCGCCGATAGGATCATGTATGTAGGAGTTTGGCTTGGCTCCAGAGAGCACGGGAAGAGGCTCTGTAGTGAGTCTAGCTGCTTACTCAGACTAAACGCTCATTCATGTAAATCTGGTGGAAATCGTTGTGTAATTTTGCCACTTAAGGATGGATAATATTGCATATCTAATTACATGACGATACCAAGTACAGTAATTGATATAGTTCTGCAAAGAACAAGGTATTCATTCATCAAATCGAAAAGATCTGATTGGAGCCAATTTACCAATGGAATAGAAGTGAAGTTGATATACCCCACTGGATGTGCGTGCGTGGGTGCGTGTGTAAGTGTGTGTTGCTTCTGGATCAATTACATCATTTAATAAGGTGGTGTTTGTCTTTTCAATATCTAAATCTTGTCTGTCCACCACACATGACTACATGCCAAGGTAAATGTACTTTGACCTGGTCCAGTTTATTAGACGTAGGGCACACTAATTAGATTGCCCTAGATTAGATTGACACAGTCACCTGAGACCCGTAAAATTATTCTCAAGACTAGGCCAGACTTGGTGGCCATGCTGAAGCATGAGATCAAAATGAGTGCACCTGAGTGGTAAAGTTAGTTTGTTAGGAAGAGCAGTGTCATTTAACAGTCTTGGTTATGCTTCTAGCGGCACAATTGAGACATTAATGGAAATCATTAATCGACATGTATGGGAGACGTTCAATAACTTCTAGTTAGTGAGTGCTGCCCATTAAAACAAGTTAAACAAACTAAACCATCAAACAAATACAGCACTATATAAATAGTGCATTGAACAAACTAGTCAACACGATCGCACAAACACCTATACATAACTTAAAGAAAGACACTCTCAAAACCGCCTCTTCTTTGAAAGCGATAGCACATTGGTAAAAGAAAACAAGTCTAATTAACTGATGAGAATTAGGTGGTAGGGTTATTTTTCAGCAAACCTGTCTTGAATTTGTTTGGGCAGGCCCTTGAAAGAACCGTATTCAGGTTCACTTGCACAATAAATGCCCTTTTCTGAAGAGGAGAGCAACAGTAACATGGTCAGTAGGTCCAGTCTGAAATCCCCTGGAATTCCTTGGAAATCAGATGTTCTCTGCTGAATGTGCTCAAATATATTTTCTTCAAAGAATAAAACACTTTCTGGAAGCCAAGGTTTGAGTCCCAAAACTACTGTCATGAACACTATGTATTGGAATCATTGCTTACAACTATTCAATCATGTTGGATCAGTATAGCAAGGAGGGGAGCAAGAAAGGAAATATGACCTCTGAAAGTACTGAAACATGGCTGAAGACTGTATGGATGGCCCTCTCCTTAGCCCCTATAAATACTACACAACAGACCCTACACTGGGTCAATGTAATGTAATGTAATAATAATATAATCACTGCCGTGCAGCTAGATGTTGCATCCACACTTGTAGCAGTACAATTGGAGTAGGATAAGGACTTGAGAAAAAGGGGAAGGAATGCTATGCTACTGTCTGTGACATTCCTCCCCCCTCATGACTGACCAATAATTAGGGTGGTGATCCTAATCAATGGTGACCTTTATGGTGTTGTTTTCACAGCCAATGGACAGGAAGACTCAATGTGATCAGGAGCAGACCCCTCGGACCACAGACTATCTACTCTGTCATTGATTTTCTGTGGGTAAGACTCAAACAACAACAGTATGGTGGCTCTTATGTTTCAGTCTCCAATGATGTGCTGATATCACATCACAAGAACACAAACAAACACATTATCATGATGAGGGGTGGTCTGAGGCCAAAACTATCCTTCCAACTCTTCCACACCCTCCACTAAAATAGTAGCGGGTCCAGAGGGGTAGTTGTTTGATGACAGGCACAAGAGGGCCCTCTCCACCCCCCCATCCAGCCCCCTGCCTCTCTCTCTCATCTACCCCTCCTCTCACTTCTCTCTTCCCCCTCTCCTTCCCCTCCTCCTCTTATCTCTGCCCCTCCTCCTCCCCTTCTCTAACCACTGCCATAGCTTTGGGGGATCCATGTCCTCTGCGTTGGACCTCGTTCCCCACGTGTCACCGCCCCAGCTGTCCAAGCCTCCCGGCAGACAGAATTAGTAAGATAAACGCAGGCTGAGACAGAGGGGCCTGGCTACCCTCCGGACCAGACAAGTCAGTTAGAGGGTTGGGGACTGGGATCTGGGGCAGGGGAGAGACAGAGAGACTAGGGGAAGGGAGAGAGAGAGCTGGGGTCTGGGGCAGCAGGGGAGAGACAGAGAGACTAGGGGGAGGGAGAGAGAGAACTGGGGTCTGGGGCAGCAGGGGAGAGACAGAGAGACTAGGGGAAGGGAGAGAGAGAACTGGGGTCTGGGGCAGCAGGGAAGAGACAAAGGGACTAGGGCACGGGAGAGGGATAGAGAGAGGGAGAGGGAAGGACAGGAGAAGAGAGGAAAGGAGAAGAGAGGGGATACAGGGAGATAGGGAGAGACAGAGAAGAGAGAGAGGTGTCTTAATACGTGTGGGCCTCTTCCTTGTGTCTGACAAAGGGAACAAAATCTACAGTAATTGGCAGCACTGTGTGTTTCTAAATAAAGCATCCAACCAGCGATAGCAGGCCGCAGAACCATCCCACCAATCTGTCCAGGGATTTAACAGGCAGGGAACACAATGCTGGGTTAAATGACCAGGGCTTTGCTCCCTCATTTATAGACCTCCATCATGACAGACAAATAAAGGAGATTTGACTAGAAAAGAGAAATGGAGATGTGTGTATATGATATACGAGTATCCTGTTTCGGTGTTGATGTCCTCTCTGTTGTGGTCAATCCTGAAAGCACCCTGAAAGCATTCATACAACCACCCATTCACTAAAAAGGATCTAATTCAAATCTAAAGTTAGGGAATTTCTATTAGGGACGTTTATAGCTGGGTCGTTCCACAAAAAGAGTGCCTTTTGCATCCTTTTGATATTATAAGTAGGAATTGTGCACCAATATTGCATTTTAAAAGCCTGTTATGTTAAATTAAGTGCCCTTTACTATAGACCACATGGGGAATTCAATAAATCTTATTTTTTATATGATCAACCCTGTGTCACTTCTAGGAAGAATTCGACTTAATCCCAACATTTCTCCACTTTTCACAATCATTGTAAAGCCCTAGATATTTTGTTGCTTTAACAAAGTAATTTCTGAAGATTATTATTTATTTCATGTGATTTGTGATTCATTTATATCTGTCCCTCATTTTAAGGTCAACCCTGTTACGTGAACTGAACTCTCATTTTAATATGGTGAAACTATTCCTTTTTAAATATTTTCTTCAAAAGAAACATTGAACATCTAACAGTCAAAACATAGTGTAAAAGCAGGCGAGCTGGTTCTACTCCTTTGGCCATTTTCTGGTGTTTTGTGGTGGAAAACTGAGCGGGTTGAGGATAATCTCCAACCTAGGAGTCAATTTGATCCTTCTCTGTCCTTCGATGCCCACAAAACAAATTTGCAAAAAATAATTCCATCTTAGAAACATCACTCTTCCAGCCAGATGCAGAGAAACTCATCCACGCCTTCATCTTCTCTCGGATCGACTACGACAATGTGCTGTTTGGGGGCCTCCTAGCCAAATCACTACAGAGGCTCCAACTAATCCAGAACAGTACTGCCAGGGTCCTAACCAGGACCAAGACGTCAAACCACCTCACCCCGATCCTGGCCCAACTCCACTGGCTACCGGTCAACTACAGGATTGACTTAAAAATCATCATGCTTGTATTTAAAGCCCCACCTACATCAGCGACCTCATCTCAATCAGCGAGCCCCCTCACACTCTCCGCTCCAGCCGCTCCCTACTGCTTCAAGTCCCCAAGACACGTTTCCGAACTATGGACCGAGCATTTTGCTCCCTTGCCCCTCGCTTATGGAATGTTCTCCCAGACCATCTGAGTACCACTCCATCACTCTGAACTTTTAAAATGGGACTTAAAACCCACTTCTACAGACTTTCTTTTTCATAGTCCTAGTCCCAATCTAAAATGTATTTAGCACCTAGCCCACTATTGCTATTTTACCTGCCTTGATTCTAAATGCATGTTGTTTTTATTGTATATAATGTTAGTTTTTTCTCAGAGCTTTGAGATAACTCTGTAATGAAAAGCGCTATACAAATTAAATGTATTATTATTATTATTATTATAATAACACGTTTACCCATATAATTGTTTTGGGTGAAGCTTGCATTCAATTGCTTCTCCCTGTTGCACACAACAAGCTTCCATTCCCCCTGTCACGAGGGGATTTATAGCTGATTTAAGATGAAATCGTCAACCCTGTTACAGTTACTATATTTGGCACTTAATAGGCACTTACTATGGGTTTTTTTCTTCTATTTTAAACCTCTTGAGATAGGAAGTGTTTTTTTTAATGAAGAATGTTAAAATTAGGAGAAATCAAACTTTTGTTTTTGCCAAGTTACACTTCTCAAAAGGCACCAAATTGGTGGAACGACGTAGCTAGAGTTCCATAATGAATTATTTATATCTGGCACAAATTCTTACAGATAAAACTAAATGAAGTTACATGAAATTATGACAGTCATATGACCTGGCCATATTATGAGGTAGCCTGTCCTGTTTTGACTTGACCAATTCTATCGTGACAGATCTAATGTCAAAGCCATTATGTGTTTGTTATACGTAGCCTGATGTAGATGATTTCATTTAATCACAGTGTTTTTAAGAGACATGTTTGTACAGAGAGAACCCCATGTTAACCTGGCATGAAGCTAGAAGTGGATACAATGCTCAGTATACATTGATACACCTCATCACAAGGGACTGTTTTGTAGCTTGCAAGCTAACTTTCATGCAACATTTAGCCATTGTTACATGAAGCCTTATAGACTGATGAGCATGACAGATTCTTCACATAGGCCAGAGGAGGGCAATCTTACTCTGTTAGGGCTGGTGTAGGTACAGGCTTGGTGAAGGTGAGGGTTTGGGATGGGTGCAGGCTTTTGCTTCATCCAAGTAGTAGTACATCTGATTCTACTCATCTTTAATTAAAGGCTGGAACAAAGCCCCGCACCCACCCCAAGCCTGCACCCACACCGAGTCCCTCAATCTTCATCACCTCTGATTGCTCATTTTGTCCCTCCACCTTGTGACACGACAGGTCCATCAAAGCCATCTCTGGGAAAGGATCCATGTCAGTGTGCTGGAGCTCTGGCCTGTTCAAAGGTTCTCCTTCCAGAGGATCAGCTGTGCTCTGGTGTGACCAGTGGAGGGCCTGGGGAGGGTCCGGCTCCATGGGCCTGTTGGTGGGAAATGATTAACGGTCGGCTGGTGATGACGGGGGCTGGGTGACCTGACCTTTCTGTCCTGGTTGTATTTGCGGGGGCGGTAAGCGCCAGGCTTTAACAGCACTGTAGACCCTGGTAGTGCCCAGACAGCTGCAGCGTTATTCCCCCCGGCCAGGCTTATCAGCTGGGCTGGGGGCCCAGGGATGAGGATACAGCGATGGGATGGGGGGTTGGGTAGGTGATGGGTAGCATAGGGGTTAGAGGAAGGAGAGGGAGGCAATGAGGGCTGGGGCGAGGATGCATTGGGCTGGGGACTAGCAAAGAGAGGGGTGGGGAGTTGAGGGGTTAGGAAGAGTCTCCTGAGTGGCGCAGTGGTCTAAGGCACTGCATCGCAGTGCAAACTGTGCCACTATAGATCCTGGTTCGAATCCAGGCTCTGTCGCAGCCGGCCGTGACCAGGAGACTCATGGGCGGCGCACAATTGGCCCAGCGTCGTCCAGGGTAGGGGAGGGAATGGCCGGCAGGGATGTAGCTCAGTTGATAGAGCATGGTGTTTGCAACGCCAGGGTTGTGGGTTCGATTTCCCACGGGGGGCCAGTATAAAAAAATATGTATTCACTAACTGAAAGTCGCTCTGGATAAGAGCGTCTGCTAAATGACTAAAATGTAATGTAAAATGAAGAAGATGGGTTGACTGTACCTGGGGTTTCGGTAAGGGCAGCCAAGGACTGGGGCTAGGGCTAGGGGTTCAGGGTTGACATTTGGGAGTGACGGTGAGGTGGTGAGAACGTGGTAGGAGTGCCATGAGAGCCACAATACTGCACTCGTGCTTTGAGGGATAACTGGTAATATCCTAAACAGTTTGGCTACAGCTACACTGTGTGAATTGTGTCCTGTTAATATAATACAAGCATGCTGGTACTGGCAGCAATAAAACATGCCATAAAATCTATTTGTGAGTGTTGCAATCGGTTTGACTTTAATTCACATTCATCTAACTTATTGATGCACATTGAGTGATCCATGTGTGGGTAGTTGGGTCCAATCAGATGAATTAGATTAGATCCCACCCCCTGAGCTGTGGCTCCTAACATGACAACAGTACTGGAGGTAAAATCTATCATCTGACTCCAATTTCCCTCTTCCATTCCCTTCCACACAACAGTGATTCTCAGCATAGTTGTCTAATTCAAACAGGGGTGGATTGGCCATCTGGCAATTCTGGCAAATGCCAGATGGGCCGGACCATTTTTAAGTTGGGTGGGCTGGTCGAAATTGACACACAAAAATGTGAAAAAGGTGATATGGACGGCGCCCATGGTATTTTTTTGTATTTTATTAGGATCCCCATTAGCTGTTGTGACAGCAGCAGCTACTCTTCCTGGGGTCCACACAAAACATGAAACATGACATAATACAGAACATTAATAGACAAGAACAGCTCAAGGACAGAACAGCGCCGGAAGAAGATGGCTGCCGTTTTACAGCCCTCTAACCAATTGTACTACTATGTGTGTTTTTCCGCGTTATTTGTAATTTATTTTGTACATAATGTTTCTGCCATCGTCTCTTATAACCAAAGAGAGCTTCTGGATATCAGGACAGCGATTACTCACCTCGCGTTGGACGAATACTTTTTCTTCAACGAGGCGTTCGCGAAGGATATTCTACAGACTCCCGACAAGGCCCAGATCCCCGTCATTCGCGTGAGGAAGAGACGGAGATATCGTGGACGCAGATCCGGGTGCCTTGTAAGGATCCGACGGCGAACGAGTAAACTGCCTCTCCCATCAATCCTATTAGCCAATGTTCAATCTTTTGAGAATAAAATTGACGATTTAAGATTACGGTTATCCTACCAACGGGACATTAAAAACTGTAATATCTTATGTTTCACGGAGTCGTGGCTGAACGACAACAATGACAACATTCAGCTAGCGGGCTATACGCTACATCGACAGGACAGAACTGCAGACTCTGGTAAGACAAAGGGTGGCGGTCTGTGTATATTTGTAAACAACAGCTGGTGCACAAAATCAAATACTAAGGAAGTCTCGAGGTTTTGCTCGCCTGAGGTAGAGTATCTTATGATAAGCTGTAGACCACACTATTTACCAAGAGAGTTTTCATCTATATTTTTCATAGCTGTCTATTTACCACCACAAACCAATGCTGGCATTAAGATTGCACTGAATGAGTTGTACAAGGCCATTAATCAACAGGAAAACGCTCATCCAGATGCAGCGCTCCTAGTAGCCGGGGACTTTAATGCAGGGAAACTTAAATCCGTTCTACCTCATTTCTACCAGCATGTTAAATGTGCAACCAGAGGGGAAAAAACTCTAGACCACCTTTACTCCACACACAAAGACGCATACAAAGCTCTCCCTCGCCCTCCATTTGGCAAATCTGACCATAACTCTATCCTCCTGATTCCTGCTTATAAGCAAAAACTGAAGCAGGAAGCACCAGTGATTCGGCTAATAAAAAAAGTGGTCAGATGACGCAGATGCTAAGCTACAGGACTGTTTTGCTAGCACAGACTGGAACATGTTCCGGGATTCTTCAGACAGCATTGAGGAGTACACCACATCAGTCACTGGCTTCATCAATAAGTGCATCGATGATGTCGTCCCCCACAGTGACCGTACGTACATACCCCAACCAGAAGCCATGGATTACAGGAAACATCCGCACTGAGCTAAAGGGTAGAGCTGCCGCTTTCAAGGAACGGGACTCTAACCCGGACGCTTATAAGAAATCCCGCTATGACCTCCGACGAACCATCAAACAGGCAAAGAGTCAATACAGGTCTAAGATTGAATCATACTACACTGGCTCTGACGCTCGTTGGATGTGGCAGGGCTTGAAAACTATTACAGACTACAAAGGGAAGCACAGCCGCGAGCTGCCCAGTGACACAAGCCTACCAGACGAGCTAAACCACTTCTATGCTCGCTTCGAGGCAAGCAACACTGAAGCATGCACGAGAGCACCAGCTGTTCCGGACGACTATGTGATCACGCTCTCCGTAGCCGATGTGAGTAAGACTTTTAAGCAGGTCAACATTCACAAGGCCGCAGGGCCAGACGGATTACCAGGACGTGTACTCCGAGCATGTGCTGACCAACTGGCAAGTGTCTTCACTGACATTTTCAACATGTCCCTGACTGAGTCTGTAATACCAACATGTTTCAAGCAGACCACCATAGTCCCCGTGCCCAAGAACTCTAAGATAACCTGCCTAAATGACTACCGACCCGTAGCACTGACGTCTGTAGCCATGAAGTGCTTTGAAAGACTGGTCATGGCTCACATCAACAGCATAATCCCAGAAACCCTAGACCCACTCCAATTTGCATACCGCCCCAACAGATCCACAGATGATGCAATCTCTATCGCACTCCACACTGCCTTTTCCCACCTGGACAAGAGGAACACCTACGTGAGAATGCTATTCATTGACTACAGCTCAGCATTCAACACCATAGTGCCCTCTAAGCTCATCACTAAGCTAAGGATCCTGGGACTAAACACCTCCCTCTGCAACTGGATCCTGGACTTCCTGACGGGCCGCCCCCAGGTGGTAAGGGTAGGTAACAACACATCTGCCACACTGATCCTCAACACGGGGGCCCCTCAGGGGTGCGTGCTCAGTCCCCTCCTGTACTCTCTGTTCACCCATGACTGCATGGCCAGGCACGACTCCAACACCATCATTAAGTTTGCCGACGACACAACAGTGGTAGGCCTGATCACCGACAACGATGAGACAGCCTATAGGGAGGAGGTCAGAGATCTGGCCGTGTGGTGCCAGGACAACAACCTCTCCCTCAACGTGACCAAGACAAAGGAGATGATTGTGGACTACAGGAAAAAAAAGAGGACTGAGCACGCCCCCATTCTCATCGACGGGGCTGTAGTGGAACAGGTTGAGAGCTTCAAGTTCCTTGGTGTCCACATCACCAACGAACTATCATGGTCCAAACACACCAAGACAGTCGTGAAGAGGGCACGACAAAGCCTATTCCCCCTCAGGAGACTAAAAAGATTTGGCATGGGTCCTCAGATCCTCAAAAAATTATACAGCTGCACCATCGAGAGCATCCTGACTGGTTGCATCACCGCCTGGTATGGCAACTGCTTGGCCTCTGACCGCAAGGCACTACAGAGGGTAGTGCGTACGGCCCAGTACATCACTGGGGCAAAGCTCCCTGCCATCCAGGACCTCTATACCAGGCGGTGTCAGAGGAAGGCCCTCAAAATTGTCAAAGACTCCAGCCACCCTAGTCATAGACTGTTCTCTCTGCTACCGCACGGCAAGCGGTACCGGAGTGCCAAGTCTAGGTCCAAAAGACTTCTCAACAGCTTCTACCCCCAAGCCATAAGACTCCTGAACAGCTAATCATGGCTACCCGGACTATTTGCACTGCCCCCCCACCCCATCCTTTTTACGCTGCTGCTACTCTGTTAAGTATTTATGCATAGTCACTTTAACTCTACCCACATGTACATATTACCTCAACTACCTCAACTAGTCGGTGCCCCCGCACATTGACTATGCAACGGTACCCCCCTGTATATATAGCCTCCCTACTGTCACTTTATTTTACTGTATATATAGCCTCCCTACTGTCACTTTATTTTACTTCTGCTCTTTTTTTCTCAACACTTTTTTGTTGTTGTTTTATTCTTACTTTTTTGTTTAAAATAAATGCACTGTTGGTTAAGGGCTGTAAGTAAGCATTTCACTGTAATGTCTGCACCTGTTGTATTCGGCGCATGTGACCAATAAAATTTGATTTGATTTGATTTTGATTTGAAACTACATACATTTAAAATGGCACACATAGCATACATATCAATACATACACACAATATCTAGGTCAAATAGGGGAGAGGCATTGTGCCGTGAGGTGTTGCTTTATCTGTTTTTTCAAACCAGGTTTGCTGTTAATTTGAGCAATATGAGATGGAAGGGAGTTCCATGCAATGGATCTGTATAATACTGTTTGCTTTCTTGATTTTGTTTTGGAATTGGGGACTGTGAAAAGAGCCCTGGTGGCATGTCTGATGGGGTAAGTGTGTGTGTCAGAGCTACAGTGGGGAGAACAAGTATTTGATACACTGCCGATTTTGCAGGTTTTCCTACTTACAAAGCATGTAGAGGTCTGTAATTTTTATCATAGGTACACTTCAACTGTGAGAGACGGATTCTAAAACAAAAATCCAGAAAATCACATTGTATGATTTTTAAGTAATTAATTTGCATTTTATTGCATGACATAAGTATTTGATCACCTACCAACCAGTAAGAATTCCAGCACTCACAGACCTGTTAGTTTTTCTTTAAGAAGCCCTCCTGTTCTCCACTCATTACCTGTATTAACTGCACCTGTTTGAACTCGTTACCTGTATAAAAGACACCTGTCCATACACTCAATCAAACAGACTCCAACCTCTCCACAATGGCCAAGACCAGAGAGCTGTGTAAGGACATCAGGGATAAAATGGTAGACCTGCACAAGGCTGGGATGGGCTACAGGACAATAGGCAAGCAGCTTGGTGAGAAGGCAACAACTGTTGGCGCAATTATTAGAAAATGGAAGAAGTTCAAGATTGACGGTCAATCATCCTCGGTCTGGGGCTCCATGCAAGATCTCACCTCGTGGGGCATCAATGATCATGAGGAAGGTGAGGGATCAGCCCAGAACTACACGGCAGGACCTGGTCAATGACCTGAAAAGAGCTGAAACCACAGTCTCAAAGAAAACCATTAGTAACACACTACGCCGTCATGGATTAAAATCCTGCAGCGCACGCAAGGTCCCCCTGCTCAAGCCAGCGCATGTCCCGGCCCGTCTGAAGTTTGCCAATGACCATCTGGATGATCCAGAGGAGGAATGGGAGAAGGTCATGTGGTCTGATGAGACAAAAATAGAGCTTTTTGGTCTAAACTCCACTCGCCGTGTTTGGAGGAAGAAGAAGGATGAGTACAACCCCAAGAACACCATCCCAACCGTGAAGCATGGCGGTGGAAACATCATTCTTTGGGGATGCTTTTCTGTAAAGGGGACAGGACGACTGCACCGTATTGAGGGGAGGATGGATGGGGCCATGTATTGCGAGATCTTGGCCAACAACCTCCTTCCCTCAGTAAGAGCATTGAAGATGGGTCGTGGCTGGGTCTTCCAGCATGACAACGACCCGAAACACACAGCCAGGGCAACTAAGGAGTGGCTCCGTAAGAAGCATCTCAAGGTCCTGGAGTGGCCTAGCCAGTCTCCAGACCTGAACCCAATAGAAAATCTTTGGAGGGAGCTGAAAGTCCGCATTGCCCAGCGACAGCCCCGAAACCTGAAGGATCTGGAGAAGGTCTGTATGGAGGAGTGGGCCAAAATCCCTGCTGCAGTGTGTGCAAACCTGGTCAAGACCTACAGGAAACGTATGATCTCTGTAATTGCAAACAGAGGTTTCTGTACCAAATATTAAAAGTTCTGCTTTTCTGATGTATCAAATACTTATGTCATGCAAATTAATTACTTAAAAATGATTCAATGTGATTTTCTGGATTTTTGTTTTAGATTCCGTCTCTCACAGTTGAAGTGTACCTATGATAAAAATTACAGACCTCTACATGCTTTGTAAGTAGGAAAACCTGCAAAATCGGCAGTGTATCAAATACTTGTTCTCCCCACTGTATGTGTACATTGACTATGCAAACAATATGGAATTTTCAACACATTAATGTTTCTTATAAAAAGAAGAAGTGATGCAGTCAGTTTCTCCTCCACTCTTAGCCAAGAGACTGGCCTGCATAGTGTTTATATTAGCCCTCTGATTACAAGGAAGAGCAAGACGTGCCATTCTGTTTTGGGCCACTTAACTAGATCTTTCTTTGCAGCACTTGACCAAATGATCAAGGGCCTGTTAAATTTTTTAAAAGATTTTCTCTGATATACTAATCTATAATGAGTACTCTTATAATCATCCTCCCGGCACAGCCAGAAGAGGACTGGCCACCCCTCAGAGCCTGGTTCCTCTACATTTCTCCCTAGGTTCCAGTCTTTCTAGGGAGTTTTTCCTAGCCACCATGCTTCTACATCTGCATTGCTTGCTTTCTGAGGTTTTAGGCTCGGTTTCTGTATAAGCACTTTGTGACAACTACTGATGTAAAAAGGGCTTTATAAATCAATCTGATTGATTGACTGATGATTTCCGTCCAACCAAATCATGGGCTGGTGCCACCAACTGTAAATGTTAGTGGCACCAGTGACAACAGGGGCAAATGTCAGTCTCGAGCCCTGTACTAATTAACACTTATGATAGGTGTTGATTCAGGGGAATACATATGACAGGCACTTATTTGCAACAGCCTAAGTCGTTAGCTTGTCTTTTATAAAGTATAAGGCTTAAGCAGATAGACAGACAGGCAGACAGACAGACAGACAGACAGACAGACAGACAGACAGACAGACAGACAGACAGACAGACAGACAGACAGACAGACAGACAGACAGACAGACAGACAGACAGACAGACAGACAGACAGACAGACAGACAGACAGACAGACAGACAGACAGACAGACAGAGAACAAGAAGCGCAGGGTGACAGCAGAGAAAATGCTGAGACAAATGGACAGCACAACAGGGAGGCAAACAGTTATAGTGGTGAGGTATATCTCCAGTGGTGTTACATATTGTATTTAAACATAAGCTGGTTAAAAAAGAGGAGGAGGACCATGTGTCGCCAGTCACTGGTACGGCAATAGTTGAGAAACACTGTACTGTACTGCCAATGTTATGTGTCAGCATTACTACCTGTGTCTAAGTAGGGTCAGGGTGTAGTGGTGTATGTGCGGGGATGTGGGGTGTGTGTATGGCTGGTAGCCTGCCGTGGGGGTGATGTGGTGGGGGGAGTGTGGAGGGTGGGGGTGGGTGGGGTGAATTGGCGGCGCTCGCAGTGATGTGTACTGGTGTGGATAAAATGCCAGGGCCGAATTCTTGTCCCAGTCCGCCCCTAAATTCAAAGCTGAACCTCAGCACAAGCACACACGCACACACACACATCACGTTACCTCTAGGATACGCTCACATGGTCAATCAGTGATACTGTGGACCACTCACAACACACACACACACACACACCTGTTGATTAACATGTCTATAAGCGCCACACTCTTTACGGTAGTCTACAAATAGAGCACTTGAGTCACACAAGGGGGTCTCTGACACATTCTCTCCCTTCTGGACAGTGTCCAGGGGCCTTCAGGACAGGAAAACCAGCTAGCATCATGGGGGGAGAGAGCGAGAGAGAGAGGGGGCGAGAGAGAGGGGTCCGGGTCAGATGTGGGAACTCTAGGGGGAGAGGACTGGCAGAGAACGTGAGAGAGGGTGAGCGAGGTGGGATGGATAGGGAGAGACAGGGCAAGAGCAGGACAGATTCTCTGAAAGCTATCGCAGAGGAGGATGGTGCTCTATGACATTTAACCCATGGCATACTTTCCATCCTAGCCTCACATCAAAGAGCCAGAATGTCATGGAGTACACAACAGTAAAGTGTGTGTGTGTGTGTGTGTGTGTGTGTGTGTGTGTGTGTGTGTGTGTGTGTGTGTGTGTGTGTGTGTGTGTGTGTGTGTGTGTGTGTGTGTGTGTGTGTGTGTGTGTGTGTGGTGTGTGTGTGTGTGTGTGTGTGTGTGTGAGGACAAGGCCTTGGTAATATTAAACAACATTATGCACTTGGGGATAGAAAAAAAGACTAAACTGTTTAAATGACTGTACTGTTGCAATCTGGGCTCAAATCTAATGAAAAACTTCTCATGACAGGAATGTTCTCTGTGAAAACAAACACTAAAACAAAGTAAAAATTGAGGGAGGTCTGAAGCAATCCTTGGATATTTGTTATTTCTGGCTTTCCTCTTTGTGAAAAGGGGTATACAGAGTTAGTGGAGGGATGAGAGGATGTTGGGATTAGGATGAGGCAGGGAAAAGGGACAGAAGGATGGAGGGTGGGAGAGATGGAGTTGATCGTAGGGTTACTGGATAAGGATATTGAAAAAGGGAGGGAATGCTTGGAAGGGCTGGATCTGATAGCATGAGGATCGAGGGAGAGAGAGGGGGGTGCAGGGATAGAGGGAGAGAGAGGGGGATGCAGGGATAGAGGGAGAGAGAGGGGCATGCAGGGATAGAGGGAGAGAGAGGGATGCAGGGATAGAGGGAGAGAGGGAGAGAGAGGGGGATGCAGGGATAGAGGGAGAGAGAGGGGGATGCAGGGATAGAGGGAGAGAGAGGGATGCAGGGATAGAGGGAGAGAGGGAGAGAGAGGGGCATGCAGGGATAGAGGGAGAGAGAGGGGGATGCAGGGATAGAGGGAGAGAGAGGGGGATGCAGGGATAGAGGGAGAGAGAGGGGGATGCAGGGATAGAGGGAGAGAGAGGGGGATGCAGGGATAGAGGGAGAGAGAGGGGCATGCAGGGATAGAGAGAGAGAGAGGGGCATGCAGGGATAGAGGGATGCAGGGATAGAGGGAGAGAGAGGGGGATGAAGGGATAGAGGGAGAGAGAGGGGCATGTAGGGATAGAGGGAGAGAGAGGGGCATGTAGGGATAGAGGGAGAGAGGTGAATGTGATATATTTCAGAATCACAGGGGTTTTAATAAACTATAGACCAGGGCTCTGCAACCCTGTTCCTGGAGAGCTACCTTCCTGTAGGTTTTCGCTCCAACCCTAATCTAGCACACCTGGTTCTAATAATTAGCTGGTTGATAAGCTGAATCAGGTTAGTTACAACTGGGGTTGGAGCGAAAACCTACAGGAGGGTAGCTCTCTAGGAACAGGGTTGGAGAGACCTGCAATAGACACTGAATTTCCTGAGCAGTTGATCTCATCCGTGTGTGTGTGTGGTTAGTGAACATCAATGCAATGCCTTACAAGGCCACAGGTCTGTTGGTGTGGCTGAGTGACTGCGTGAGTGAGAAAGTGTGTGTGAGTGAGAGTGTGTGTGAGTGAGAGGGTTTTGTCTCTGTAGGGCCATTGTATTTATAGCCCATTGAAAAAGAAAAGAGTCCCCCAGTCCCCTCCCAGCGCCCTCCTCACCCACTCCCCAATTAGTCGTCTATTGGTGGGGTAATCCATTCAGGAGTGACTACAGCTCGCTCTCCGTCGCCCATCTCAGTCTGAGCAGACTCCTCAAAGACACACACCCTCCACAGAGAGAAAGGTAAGACCCAGCACTGTCCACTCATTCATCCATCTGTTCTTCACTCCTCTTCCACTTCCTCTAGCACTCCCTCTCTGGCAGCCTCTTCCATGTCCATTCTCTCTCTGCACCTGCGCTATTACCTCTACTTAATAATGTTCTCTTTCTTTCCACCTTTCCAATGTTCAACTCAACCCATCTCCGTCCATCCCATTACCTCTTCTTCTCTACCACCTGAAACTATCACCCTCCACTCAGCCCAAACAATATCACTCACCCTCCTCCTAAAACTCCACATCTCTCTCTCTCTTTCTCGGTTTATGGTTCTTTAGACTTTCATCACCTTGCACACTATGACAGAATTTTGGCATTTAAGCGTGACATGTGACCTAATTTCTCCACTGACTAATTCAAGGTAAATCCATTGTAAGTCATCCAGAGTTGACTTAGCTGTCTTTATCTTCTATTTACTATTTTAAAAACAAAATCGTCACTGTCACTTTGAATCAGAGGTAATCAGTTGAGTTTTGGTCAGTATCATTTATTTTCCTATAATACAGATTACATGATCAAAAGAGATCCAAGATTTGTTTCTGTGTCCTCAGAAAGCCTGACTCTATTGTCCTACATTCACTGTGCCTTGGAGAGAAAATTATTAGCGTTGTAGTGGAGTTTGTTTTAAATGCTCTAGGTGATCATTTCAGCAGGTTAACATTGTCACAGTGCAGATACAAGATCCATCAGTCAGAGTGTGCGTGCATGTGTGTGTTGAACTTTAAACATGGACAGTGAGTATGCTGGGGGAAGGCTGTCTATGCTATGTTGTGATATCTAATCAATGATTTATATACACACTTGGCACTCCCCCACTGTTATAAAAAATATTTTGGAAGCTATAGAAATTATCTACATTTGTTTTTGCCACATTTATTATATTACAGACACCTTAATGCATACTTTTAAATTATATTTTGGGAGCTAAACATACAAATAAATACAAAAATATATAAAAACATTTTCCTTAAAGTAGTACTAATGTCTCCACTACAACAGAAAAAGACTTATACATTAAATTTTGTCCTTGCAACATTTAATTGAAATACTGTAAAATTCCATTCATTCCTATGGAGGACTGCTTCTTCTGGGGAGTGCCAATATGGCTTCAAAGCCTCTCATTGGCAAATACATATCATCTGCAAACCAGGGTTTATATACATTTACATTTTAGTCATTTAGCAGACGCTCTTATCCAGTGCATACATTTTTTATTTATTTTTCATACTGGCCCTCCGTGGGAATCGAACCCACAACCGTGGCGTTGCAAGCGCCATGCTCTACCAGCTGAGCTACACGGAGGTGTAGCAGGAGGATCAGTGGAGGTGTTATCAGTGTGTCTGGATAAAGTGTAGACGGACAGGGCAGATAGGGTATATGCTCTGTGCCTTTGTTCCAAGTATCTATACCCTATTGTTAGGGTAAGGAGTGGTGTTAGAAAGGGGGGGGGTACATTTAAGGGAACAGAGATCCACGCCTTTAGGCTGAGAGGTAGCATTAAGTGCAGTTCTGGCGTGATGGAGCCAATGAAATAGTCCCAAAAGTGCAAACCCTGCCCACTCGGCTCATCAGGAAGGCTATATGTGTGAGGGACTGTGCATTTCTGTAGTAGTTTGACGTTGAGCTATTTTGAACACCTGTCTAAGCCCCTCTGTCGTGGCTCTTGAAAGCAGTCCAGTTTCCTGGGAGGGCACTGGCTATCATTAGAGACGCATGTCACTGTGGGCCACTTCCACCATTGTGGCTCAAGCCTAGTATGATAGATCCCCTGTCATAGCTGTGTGTGTGTGAGTGAGTGAGTGAGTGAGTGAGTGAGTGAGTGAGTGAGTGAGTGAGTGAGTGAGTGAGTGAGTGAGTGAGTGAGTGAGTGAGTGAGTGAGTGAGTGAGTGAGTGAGTGAGTGAGTGAGTGAGTGAGTGAGTGAGTGAGAGAGAGAAAGAGATCGATCTGGGGTCAGATGAGGGTACTCCAGTGGTACCTGTCAAATTGGGGAAGAGGGGTGTAGGGTCTTTGTCTTGCTAAGTAAAGAAATATAATGTATCTCAAGTCAAACTAACAACAGGTTAAAGGTCCAATGCAGCCATTTTTTATGCAATATCAAGTCCTTTCTGGGTAACATTGAAGTACCTTAATGTGATTGTTTTGAATTAAAATGGTCAAAAATAAACTTAAATAGCTTCTTAGCAAAGAGGGGGAAACTGAAAACTAGCTGTTATTGGCAGAGAGGTTTGGAAATCTTTTTTATTGGTCTATTAACATATGTTTATGTGATGTCATCATTCAGACCAAAACTCCATCCCAACAAAACAGGCTGAAATTTCAGGCAGTCTTTTCAAACAGCGTTTACACTAAAAGGGCATAATCATAATTTTCACAATTTCACAGTATTATTCCAACCTATTGGTGTGGAAATATATATCAAACGCATGACAATACAGTTTTGGACTGCACTGATCCTTTAAATTATGTAGGTGAAAAATTAAAGAAGACTTTAACTTGTAAGGGGATCGACTAATAAGATGTTAAAGGGGAAGTTCACCCAAATACACTTCTGGACCCTTTATAACACTTGCTTGGCTGTTTGTTAGTACCCTGTACAGTTTTTATATCCATTGTTTGAATATTTAGATTTCTGAATATTTATATAAAAATGCTGAATTTCCGAAATTACCTAAAATGCATTAAAAGTGTGTTTTTATTGTTACATAAACAACGATTAGTGTCTCGGCATTGAATTGCCAAATAAATGTGTTGTTTAATGTAAAAAGTATTTTTAAAAACAGACCTACTTCGTGCTAGCGTAAATGTCTTCCATATAGGGTGTGTTTGTAAATTCACTCTGGAGTGCCTGAGTGCTCTCTGAGTGCGCTCTGGGCGTTTGTAAATTCAGAGCGTTGTCAGATTGTCCTTTCGCAAATTCAGAGTCTTTCGCTCTCGGAGCGCACACTGGACGCTCTGGCTGAGGAGTAGGGTTGATCCGAGTGTTCTGACCTCACAACGGCAGTCAAGCACCAAAGCTAACACAAATTAGAGAAAACCTCACTCTGACCATTTTACTCACCCTAGCAGAGCTGGTTAGGCTGTGTTCATGTTATCTAGAGTGTTGGTGACTATAACTGTGAAATCAGAACGAAAGGAAGTAGAAAAAAAGATGGTAGCTAGCTAGGCTAGCGGTTAGTAATCTCTGAAGTATAGTAAGGCAAATAACCACCTTATAAAAAATTATTGTAGTTTTGAAACTGCAGTAAAAGTGCAGTAACTGCAGTCGACTGTGGTATTTTGGACGCAGTGATTGCAGAATAACTGCAGTGTACTGCAGTTGAACTGCAGTTATACTGCACTGTAACTGCAGTTCACTGCAAAATTACTGCAGTAAAATACTGCATTCTAACTACAGTTATACTACAGTGTAATGCAGTTATACTGCGCTCTGACTGCAATAATTTTTCGTAAGGGAGTTATTAGCAGAGTGACGTTGGCCAAAATAAAGTGCATTGTACCCGGGTGCAATAATGTTCCTGTCAGATACAAATACACAACATTTTCCCACTCTTTTCCTGATTGCGATGGAATTTTGTGTCAGACATGGCTGCAGGCCATCCAACATCCTGCTTATGGTGTCGATACGACGCCTGAAGTCATTCACCAGCCAGCTGCAGTTGACCGTGTCCAGTGATCACTTTGTGGCCACTGACTACAATGGGGACTGGTTGAAACCGAGTTCAGTTCCCACCATTTTTCCACCATGGACGGGAAAGTAAAAAAAATTCAAGGTATGTTACTAACATGTTGCTAACACCTGTAGCTAGTCACCACAAAGTAATGTATAACGTAATTTGTTTTGCCATTCCCTGAACTAATTTGGTGTTTTTAGCTTACCTACTACTGTAACGGTAACGTTATCCTGTCCTATGGACTTTTGTTTATTTATCTTTGTGATGCAATTCCCTTTTTCATTATAACGTTACTGATAAGAAATAGTATATTATTTTCTACTAGGCATCACAGTTTTCTGTCGTACTATTGATTGCATCAAATGACTTGCCCTAGTTAAGGTCCATGAATAGGACAAAGCCCTAGCCAGAGCCATATATATAAATATGTCTCTGACCCTAGTTAGTGCATCAATCAATCAATCAATCAAATGTCTTTATAAAGCCCTTTTTACATCAGCAGGTGTCACAAAGTGCTATACAGAAACCCAGCCTAAAACCCCAAACAGCAAGCAATGCAGATGTAGAAGCACGGTGGCTAGGAAAAACTCCCTAGAAAGGCAGGAACCTAGGAAGAAACTTAGAGAGGAACCAAGCTCTGAGGGGTGGCCAGTCCTCTTCTGGTTGTGCCAGGTGGAGATTATAAGAGTACATTGCCATTAAGGCCAGATTGTTCTTCAAGATGTTCAAACGTTCATAGATGACCAGCAGGGTCAAATAATAATCACAGTGGTTGTAGAGGGTGCAACAGGTCAGTACCTCAGGAGTAAATGTCAGTTGGCTTTTCATAGCCAAGCGTTCAGAGGTTGAGACAGCAGGTGTGGTAGAGAGAGAGAGAGAGAGAGAGAGAGAGAGAGTCAAAAACAGCAGGTCCGGTGAACAGGTCAGGGTTCCATAGCCACAGGCAGAATAGTTGAAACTGGAGCAGCAGCACAACCAGGTGGACTGGGGACAGCCAGGAGTCATCAGGCCAGGTAGTCCTGAGGCATGGTCCTAGGGCTCAGGTCCTCCGGGAGGGGAGGGAGAGAGAATTAGAAGGAGCATACTTAAATTCACACAGGACACCAAATAAGAGGAGAATTACAACAGATATAACAGACTGACCCTAGTCCCCTGGCACATGGACCATTGCAGCATAGATACTGGAGGCTGAGACAGGGGGGTCAGGGGACACTGTGACCCCGTCCGACGATACCCCCGGACAGGGCCAACCAGGCAAGATATAACCCCACCCACTTTGCATAAGTTGTAGTGACAACAAACTAGCCCAACCTTTACAGTATTTCAATTAAAACATTGAGAATATCAGCTCATGCCCTGAATTGACATGTAATGACTGACTCTCTGTTTTATACCAGCCAACATCACCAATCACTCTATCTGTTTATACCTGCCTGGGAGGGAATGGAAGAAGGAGAGGGGTGGTAGAACAGACATGAGGATAGGACAATGAACCATGCTGTCTTGGATTTTATCTTTGTTCAATTTCTCACATGATCTTTTTATCCTTTTCACACCCTTTTCAAAGAGGGGACTCAATGTTCCTCCACTCATGCCTCCTCCAATAATTTTTCAGGAGGATGCAAGGAAATTAATTAGGGCAGTGTGATGTTGTAGAACGCCATCAATAACATGTCATGCAATGATTGGTGGTTGTGTGCAGTGTGACTGGTATGTAGACCACCTGGAACAGCACCATTCTCTACCTCAGGGGTGTATTCATTCCGGTAAGCTCATGGGCATAGAAATCAGAATGAATAGAACAGGCTTGGAACCTCTAACCCGAGCAAATTGACTGGTCAACTCATGGGTACAATTGCAATGGCTACCTGGTGTTGTCATCAAATAAAATTGTATTTGTCAAATGCTTCGTAAACAACATGTGGAGACTAACAGTGAAATGCTTACTTACGGGCCCTTCCCAACAATGCAGAGAGAGAAAAAATAGAGAAATGGTAGAAAAGTAATAACGCATAGTATTAAAAGTAATAATAAATACACAATGAGTAACAATAACTTGGCTATATACAAGGGGTACAAGTACCGAGTCGATGTGCAGGGGTACAAGGTAATTGAGGTAGATACAGTATGTACATATAACTAGGAATAAAGTGACACATAATAAACAAACAGTAACGGCAGCGCACGTGACGATTCAAAAAAGTTGGTGTAAAAAGGGTCAATGCAGATATTCCGGGTGTCACGTTCGTTTAAAGACTGGTCAAACCAAGGCGCAGCGTGATAAGCGTACATGTTTATTAAACGAATAAACACACGACAAAACAACAAACAAACGATACGTGAAGTCTTAAGGTACACACAACAAACCTATACGGAACAAGATCCCACAACTAACAGGTGCCAAAAGGCTGCCTAAGTATGGTCCCCAATCAGAGACAACGAGCGACAGCTGCCTCTGATTGGGAACCACCCCGGCCAACATAGAAATAGACATACCAGATACTACACCATAGAAACAACACAACACGGAATATACACACCCTGACTCAACAAATAAACGTCCCCTGAGTCAGGGCGTGACAGTACCCCCCCACAAAGGTGCGGACTCCGACCGCGCCACATAAACATAACAGGGTAGGGGCCGGGTGGTCATTCCGCCTCAGAGGCGGATCCGGCTCCGGGCGTGACCACCACTTTCTCTCCACCGCCCTGTTGCGCCCCTGGTTTGGTCTGGACCTCGGCGCGCTGCTTCCCCTCTCCTTCCTCCCACGAATTACCAGGCCCTGTCTGGACCCTGGTGTGGGAGACCCCGAACCTGGAGAGGGGCTGACGTCTGGGTCTGGACTGGAACCGCTGACTGGAGCTGGACCCGACGACGGTGGATCGAACTGCACAGGCTCCGGACTGGAGCCGCTGACCGGAGCTGGACTGGGCACCGGTGGAGCGGATTGCTCTGGCTCCGGAGTGGAGCAGCTAACCGGTGCCGGACCAGGCATGGGCCGTGCCGGACTGGACACACGCACCACTGGCTTGGTGCGAGGAGCAGGAACAGGCCGGACCGGGCTGGCGACGCGCACCACTGGCTTGGTGCGAGGGGCAGGAACAGGCCGGGCCGGGCTGGCGACGCGCACCACTGGCTTGGTGCGAGGGACAGGAACAGGCCGGACCGGGCTGGCGACGCGCACCACTGGCTTGGTGCGAGGGGCAGGAACAGGCCGGGCCGGGCTGGCGACGTGCACTACTGGCTTGGTGCGAGGGGCAGGAACCAGCGGGCCGGGCTGGCGACGCGCACCACTGGCTTGGTGCGAGGGGCAGGAACAGGCCGGACCGGGCTGGCGACGTGCACCACTGGCTTGGTGAGAGGGAAAGGAACAGGCCGGGCAGGACTGGGAACAAGCACCACTGGCTTGGTGCGGGGGAAAGGAACAGGCCGGGCAGGACTGGGAACACGCACCACTGGCTTGGTGCGGGGAGCAGGAACGGGCCGGGCCGGACTGGGAACAGGCACCACTGGCTTGGTGCGGGGATCAGGAACGGGCCGTACCGGACTGTGGAGGCGGACTGGAGGTCTGGAGCGGAGAGCTGACACAACCCGTCCTGGCTGGATGCCTACTTCCACACAATATGTGTGAGGCATTAGCACAGGACGTACGAGGCTGTGCACGCGTACTGGCGATACAGTACGTAGCACCGGCGCAGGATATACGGGACCGAGGAGGCGTCCTGGAGACCACGAGCGTTGAGCCGGCACACCCCGTCCTGGCTGAATGCCCATCTTCGCATGACACATGCGTGGTGCCAGCACAGGACGTACAGGACTGTGCCGGAACACTCGCGGCACAGTACGTAGCTCCGCATAACACGGAGCCTGCCCAGTCACACGCTTCCTTGCATGAGTACAGGGAGTTGGCTCTGCTCTAACACTAGGCTCCGCCAACCATCCTTTTAGCCCCCCCAAAAAAAATTTTTCTTGGGGCTGTATCTCGGCCTTCCTCCTCGGCCGGCACCTTCTGCGTTGCCGCTGCTCCGCTCTATAGCGCGCCTCCACTGTCTCCTCCCAAGGACGGCGATCCATTCCGGCCTGAATCTCCTCCCAAGTCCAGGATCCCTTCCCGTCCAGGATCTCCTCCCAGGTCCAGGCTGTCTGCTCCTGGACACGCTGCTTGGTCCTCATTTGGTGGGATCTTCTGTCACGTTCGTTTAAAGACTGGTCAAACCAAGGCGCAGCGTGATAAGCGTACATGTTTATTAAACGAATAAACACACGACAAAACAACAAACAAACGATACGTGAAGTCTTAAGGTACACACAACAAACCTATACGGAACAAGATCCCACAACTAACAGGTGCCAAAAGGCTGCCTTAAGTATGGTCCCCAATCAGAGACAACGAGCGACAGCTGCCTCTGATTGGGAACCACCCCGGCCAACATAGAAATAGACATACCAGATACTACACCATAGAAACAACACAACACGGAATATACACACCCTGACTCAACAAATAAACGTCCCCTGAGTCAGGGCGTGACAGTACCCCCCCCCCAAAGGTGCGGACTCCGACCGCGCCACATAAACATAACAGGGTAGGGGCCGGGTGGTCATTCCGCCTCAGAGGCGGATCCGGCTCCGGGCGTGACACCGGGTAGCTATTTTGTTAACTATTTAGCAGGCTTATGGCTTGGGGGTAGAAGCTGTTCAGGGTCCTGTTGGTTCCAGACTTGGCGCATCGGTATCGCTTGCTGTGCGAGATGCAATCATTTCCATAGTAATGTAGAATGTTCATTCAAATGATGCTAACTGATGTGGTTCATGCAATGGAATGTATTTTTTGTAATGTCAGCTGAGTTGATTTAACAAATCACAGCACAGATTGATGGGTAAACTTCGTGCTTTTACTTTATGCTTTTACTTACTGCTTTGCTCCTATGGGTACACTCGCAATGGCCAGCAGTCCACCCATAATACCATCATTGTCTTGAATGGGAACACCCGTTCTATTCAATGAGGGGATACAATTCATCTGGCCCGGGTAGGTGTGTTTTGCACCGGGTGAAGTTTTGGAACCGGGCGACCTCCCAGGAGTGAGCCAGCACATGGAGTAGGATTCTGTGGGAAGATCTCAATTGCATCCTCCTCGCGTCCTCTCTCCTCGTCTCCTTCTCAAACACATTGGATGAGAAAGCCAGAGGTTCTCTGGCTTTCTCATCCAATGTGTTTTGAGAAGGAGAAAGGATGCAAAGAGTATGCAATTGTGATCTCCCCTTTGTTTTACATAACCCCACGGTTCTCAAATCTTGTACCTAGAGAGCTACCTAGGTTTTCAATCCCATCCAACCCAACCCTAATCAAGCTCACCGGTTGGACTAAAAACCTACAAGATGGTTGCTCTCCAGGAACAGGTTTGTAAATCCCTGGTCTAACTAATGCTAAGTGACAGTGTGAATCGGCATAGTAACTGTAATTGTTGTTTTATAATAACATTCAATTGTTTATACATTTTTTAAAACTACAATGTTATTTATTTAAAATGTTATTCGTATAAGACGCTATGAGCCTCCTCAACTTCCTGTAATTCAATTGATTCAATCATCCAATCAAAAACATTGCTTTACCACAACTAGATAAAAGCAGCACTTCATTATGCATGACATCCAGGGACAAAACCATGAGACTGCAGATCATTTCATTTGTATTATTAGTACAAGTACTGTACATGTCTTTCCTCCACTTTGAGGTATTCAATCTTTGTTGTTCGCTATGGTGGGAACCCAGCTAACAACAAACATTCCCACAACTTTAGAGAACGTTCCCTTAAGAGTCTGATTAGGTCATTACCTAACGTTTTCATAGGAATGTTCCAGTGACGTGCAAGGACGTTCCAAGAGACCATTCTCTTAATGTCAAACAGAACTTACCCAGAATGTGGTTACCAAGTTCTCCGAATATTCTATATTAATGTTCTAGACACGTTTCATGGGAACATTGTAAGAACATTCCTGTGTCCTGTTTCCTGACGGTCAGGACAATATTCTATCAACGTCCCTGTTGTGAAGGGTCATGGCACCCCTACAGGACTCCAATTGCTTCCAATTACCCTAGGCCACGTCCTCCACGCCTGTTCCCACTCCCTAATCACCTCTCGTCTACCCTTTTCCATCCCTTTCATTCCCCGCATAGCGTACACAGTATGAGTCATAATACCCATAAAACCTAGCGGTCAAACAGAGAAATGGTTCCAATCATTTTTCCCATAGGGGATTTTAGAAACACTTAAAATAAGGGCTGTGTTTCGTGTAGGCTTATCCTGGTGTGATGTTTTTATAACCGTGTAAATCTCTCTAGGACAAGGTGATCTCCACTGTTGGGCTCTATAAGCTGCATGCTCCTTCCTTCCTACCTACCAGTTTATGTTTGGTGATGCCTTCCTCCTGCCATTATGCGTGTGATATGATGAAGTAAGTGCCCTTTGTTATTATACTGTTTGGAGAATGTAAGTCCTAAATAATATAGTTGTTACCTTATGTTATATCCAGTGCTTGACTAGGACTGAAATAGGTTTCTGTACTCATTTTCAGGGCTGGTACTGTTTATATTTAGGTGCAGGAGCTCCACAAAACTCAAACAGTAGAAAATGTGAGGTGCCGCTACTCAGCTCTGGTGAGCTCCTGCAAAAGTCAAGCACTGGTTATATCTCTTTGTATATCCATGCCCTCAGTTTGCTAATGATGCTAAATTCTATGGCTCCTTTGTTATAGTTATGTTTTGGCAGTCTCCTCAGTTTATAGTTAATGTTAAGCCCATATTCAACTGGTACTACTTTATGATTCATGCACCTTTATGTTGTGTTCCTAATGTTTCCCTTTTGTATCTCCATTTCAGAACACCACATCCTTGTTATCCAAGCTATCTCCAAGACCTTACAAGCCACACCTAACACATCCTTCCTAACCCTACCTACCAGCCATACAAGCCAACAGAATCTGGAAGCGGCGACTCCCCCGCCTCTGTTTAGTCTTTGCAATATGTGAAAGAAATTGGATAATTGTACCATCTCCTCCTTGCATTCTGACTGATGCACCATGGTGGCAGAAACAGTCCTGAACCTAGCTTAGTCTGTCCTAACCCTTTTCTTCAGTCCCACCAAACATACACAGACCATGGTTGCCATGTTCTCAGCTCTGTTATTAAAAGTGCACTCAAGGAAAAACTTTTATTGATCCTAGTGGTTAAGGAATAACATTAACAGGGTTAAATACCCCACCAACATTATACAGAAAGCCCTACAGTTGCTGAAATACTGGGCAACAACACACATTTCAGCAAATAAAGGCCAGGTCTAAATTAAATGTTTGATTTGTTATATTACATAATTCAGTAATGATTGAAATTATGGCCATTATCAGTTTTTATCGGCATTAAGAAACTGCTAGGCATTGTCTGCAAGCAGCTGAGAACTGCTAGCTAACTGGCAAGCACAAAAATTGTGAACTTTGTAGTACAGCCCCCGAGAAATCGTCCGAACGGCGAAATGCACAGTTCGAGGAGAGAAATTGGGACCATAGTCTGATTAACTGACACAGACATGGTGGCGTAGCAGGAAGATCAGAATGCCTTGAACCAAGAGGTTTAGTTCAAATCCCACACTGTAAACCCCAATGTGCTCTCATTACTCAACTTGAAGAAACCCGTTGCACTTAATATATCTGAGTACAGTTACTTAGTCATTTTTGTAGTCATTACTCAAACCCTGTAGGGGGTCCAGATTTGAGTTGTATCGGCTTGAAAAAGAAAAAGTAATGCCCCCACTAAACTACACCTCCAACAAATTTCCCAGTGTGCCTTGCCTTTGAGTGATTTGTACAGTTACTACCCATGACTTGTTAGTGACCGAGACATGGTTATTTATAATATAATATGCCATTTAGCAGACGCTTTTATCCAAAGCAACTTACAGTCATGCGTGCATACATTTTTACGTATGGGTGGTCCCGGGGATCAAACCCATTACCCTGGCGTTACAAGCGCCATGCTCTACCAATTGAGCTACCAAATTCGTTCATTTTCAGTCGTGGCCTTCACCAAGTGAGTTCCTAGGGGAATATTATTATTATTATTTTTTTTTTATTATTTTTTTTATTTTTTATTATAATAAACTCTTTATGACAATACATTACATATCTCATAAGCACTTGGTTTACAGGCCACATCAGGCCTGCAAGTAGAGTTGCAAAATTCCAGTAACTTTCAGGTAAAAACAATTCCAACTGGGATTTCTGAAAAACATGGCAAATGTACCAGAATTTTGCAACCCTACCTGCAAGTCCCATTATGCTGGCTTGCAAACTGATGTGTAATTAAGCAATAAGGCATGAGGGGGTGTGGTATATTGGTCATATACCACAAAACCCCGAGGTGCCTTATTGCTATTATAAACTGGTTACCAACATAATTAGAACAGTAAAAATAAATGTTTTGTCATACCCGTGGTATTTGGTCTGATATATCACGGCTATCAGCCAATCAGCATTCAGGGCTCGAACCACCCAGTTTATAATTCCTATCAGAATCTAGCCAGAGTTAGGATATCTAACCGTTGGAATTTTTATTCACCAGCAACCTGCATTCATAATGACTGCCAGGGTTAGGAACAGTGTGAGGAGACTATCTAAGCCATTTAAACTGGAATAACCATTTCAGTATTAGGTGCAAAAAATCTAACTAAATGATTGGATTAGTTTAGAAAAATGTGTTATTTCTTTGTGTAGCATAACATTAATCAATCAATCGCTCAATGTACATGCAAAAACAGATATGAAAAACAATTCAAAAAACACTGGGTAAAAAATATTATTTATCATAACTTAAAGTGAGTTGATGTGACTTCTCATTTAGTTTTGAGTCAGTACCACATAAAATTAAGTAATGTTGACTTTTAATTTACTTTGAGCTCAACTTACTATAAGTATTTGAGTTTTAAAAAATGCCTTGGCGTTTATAGTGCAGGTGAGGACATGCTGAATAATAATTACTGTAAATGAACATGCACAATGTAATCATGTATGTCAAAGTGTGTAATATTGTAAGTTGAAAACACTATGTTAAAAGCACTGTGTGTGTGTGTGTGTGTCCTTAAGCTTGCCAACAGACACAGAACTGTGAACCAATCAGGGCCTTGATGGGCTTGGCAACAGTAACGATGCGTAATTAAACTTTTTTCATTAAGAACGTTTCACGTGACGTCCTGACAACTGATACACAGAAATGTTCCTGCAACGTTCCCATGAAATGTGTCTTGAACATTTAATATCTTATATTCTGAGAACATGGCTACTATGTTCTGTGTATGTTTGGTGGGACGTTGTTGGAATATTCTCCTAACCCTCAAACTGGACAGAGGAGTGTCCTTGCAATGTTCCAATGAAACATGTCTGGAACATTAAATATTGGCTATTCTGAGAACATGACTACCACGTTGTGGATAAGTTCTGTTTGACATTTAGGGAATGTTCTCCTAACTAACGCCAAAACATGCTAAATACTGTATGTTCTCAGGAGGTTTTTGCTAACATACATAGAATGTTCCCTAATTTACGGAAAACTGGACACTCAAACATCTGGGGAATATTACGGGTAACATTACAAATTGTTCTCTCTCCCTAGAACTGTTAGCTAGGAAACAATGTTATCAAAATACTTGATAGGTGCCCCTTGGTGCATTTGACAGATGACATCAAAGAGAACACAGAAGCCCAGTCTCCAACAGCTGCCCACCTTTTTAAAATAGCTGGAGGTTTGATTAGGGTTCAGTTTATTTTTTTATTTTAGGAACAAGATGGATCCTGATTTAAGCTAGGTGAGTTAGAGCAATGGAGAGACTTTGTGAAGAGGGGTTAGAGAGGGAGAGTAAATATTACTGGTAGATAGGATAGTAAATATTCATTCCTCTTTCAACTTGAAGACAGAGAACAGAAAATTCCTCTGACTTCCTGTTTCGATCTAATTTGGACCGGTACACCAAGACCCTTCTCTAGCCCTTTTACTAAGCACTCTTGTCCCCCCTATTCTTGAGTAAGCAGTGGTATATCTGAGGTGCTTATGCACAAAGACCATACATAATACAATGACATCAGGAACATACCATGATATTACAGGGGTTTAGTCCAGAGAGAGGGGAACCGAATGAGGAAATGCAAACAACCCATTGGGTTGGGAAAGCAAATGGAGAGAAAGACAGAGAGTGGGAGGGTGGGGGGAGAGAGAGAGAGAGAGAGAGAGAGAGAGAGAGAGAGAGAGAGAGAGAGAGAGAGAGATGAGGGCAGCTGGATTAAGGAGTTTTGTTGTTGAAAAAGCTAAAGAGAATATGAGGGGAAGAGAGAAGGAATTTAAGAGCGTGAGGGGGGGACATTCTCTAGTTTTCCAGCTTTTCTTTTGCCTCCTTATATGGTCAAACGACGACTGTGGAATCAGTGGGCAGAAGGGAGTGGGTCGGAACTCAGAGAGAAAGAGAGAGGGAAAGAATGAGAGGGGAAAGGGGTGAGAAGTGTAGAGGAGAGGGGTGTGCATTGTCGTGTGCTTGGGACACTGGGGACTTCCACCAGCGGCAGCCGGACACACACCACTGGTCAGCAGAGCGAGACAGGTCAGGCAAAGAGAGGCATAACCAGGAGGCTTATCAGGGGCTGAACTGCTAACAGCTGCAGAGCGTGAGTAGCCATTATTCTGGTGTGCCGTCACACACACACACACTGCGGGATGCTGAGCTGTGTAGCGGTCTGGTGCGTTGTGATGCTGACAGCTGGTGGTGTGGTGATGGATTGCTGACTGCAGGGTGACATAGTGAGTGTTGGTATGTGCGGGGCGAAGGTCCCCTATCCCTCTCTAAGCATGACTGATAGATAGAGCTATTAATATCCCTCTCATCTGTCACCAAGCGGCTGCCACCAACAGACAAGACTGGCTGCTGATAGACACACAGAGGCCAAAGACTAAACCCTAGAGAGAGTCATACTGTACACACAAGTACAACTTGATACTACAACTGTCGGCAATATAACAGTCTCAAAAGATGACAGGCAGGCGTGTATTGTGATGTCCTTAATGTCTTATCAAAGATGTCTATTGTACTCATTGTTGCGCTTGTGTTCCTTCCACTCTGCTTGAATGTGAAATGCACTTTGTGGATATTCTATTCATTGCAGTAATCCATTTATCCAGTTCTCATTACCTATAACAGACTGATTATGATGTATGCTCTCTACTACTACTCAGTGTCAGGGAGCGGATCTCTCTGTATAAACACTGGCACACAGACAAGGCAAACAGACGAACTTGACTCCTCCGAGGTGGATTCTGTTTATCTAGCTGAACTCTTAAAAACCTAGGCTACTTACAAATGTACTGTATGTATGCAGGTCATGCATTCGGGTTCTTGATCATAACTTGAAGGAACCCCCTTTTTATACAGTAAGAAAATTGAGATTCCCAAACTCTCCCCCTCTCCTCAGGTTAGCGGGGTGGGATTCCCGGTGCCAAGATGACGGAGCGCTATGACTGCCACTACTGTAAGGAATCCCTGTTTGGTAAGAAGTACGTCCTGAGAGAGGAGAACCCATACTGTGTCAAATGTTACGAGAGCCTGTACTCCAATACCTGTGAGGACTGCAAGAAACCCATCGGCTGCAACACCAGGGTATAACACACACACGCACAAACTACTATCACTGTCTAATTTTTTACCCTCCATCCAAGAACATTGTCAAAGCGTGCTGTCTGATGTTCAGATTCTGATTGTCTCTCTGTTGTCTCCGTAGGACCTGTCCTACAAGGACCGCCACTGGCATGAGGAGTGTTTCCAGTGCTTCCAGTGTAAACGCGCTCTGGTGGACAAGCCCTTCTCCACCAAGGATGACCAGCTGCTCTGCACTGAGTGCTACTCCAACGAGTACTCCTCCAAGTGCCACGAGTGCAAGAAGACCATCATGCCTGGTGAGAACATACACCTAGATCCATCTAATCTATACTAGACACACACAAAAGACATGCATGCACGTGGTCATGCACACACACACAGGCATGTACACGAACTACTCTTGCACTATCACAGATTACACAAACCTTCAATGGTTGCAGACTAAATGTAGATCTGTCAAAATACCAATAAACACTGCCCCTTATGACATTATCATCTATTTTATGTTATAATGCTCCATAAAGATATTCAAAATTAAATCATCTTTATCAGAGCAGCCCTGAAATTTGTTGATTTGTTTGAACCAGCGTCCATTTAGTAATGTCATTATTATCATTATTACACACACACACACACACACACACAGTCATCGTTGTCGTAGTATGCGAATAGCCAGGACTAAACTCAAACGCTGTTGGATGATTCTAACTAATCTACATGTCTTTGAATGTCCTCATTCACATAAGCCCTTGGGATGGTGCTTCTCCCAGACAGTCAGTGTAACTATACTCTGGTGAGGTCTGGGGTGCAGCAGAGCCGGAACACTGAATGTAGATCTAAATGAACTCCAGACCTCCTTGAACATAACAATGCCTCTCTGTCCCCACTCTGTTTCTATGCAAAGACCACCACGCAGTATTTAGAGAGCAATTCTGAGTTGGCGGACAGTGAGGGAATGTGTGTGTAACCCAAGGACTAGTAGTGTGTGTATGTCCTCTTTCTCACTCTCCATCCTTTATCCTTTCCCAATTTCCCCTTATTAATCTACCTCTCTCTCTCCATCCCTCTCTAATTCCCTCATCCTCCCTCCTTCCTTCCCTCCATCCCTCCCTCCCTTGCTCCATCTCCTTCATGCAGGCTCCAGGAAGATGGAGCATAAGGGTAACAGCTGGCATGAGACCTGCTTCACCTGCCAGCGTTGCCAGCAGCCCATCGGCACCAAGAGCTTCATCCCCAAAGAGAACCATAACTTCTGTGTGCCCTGCTACGAGAAGCAGTTTGCCATGCAGTGTGTGCATTGCAAGAAAGTAGGTCAAGGGTCATGACAGTGTAAATACTGTAGTGTTTCTTCCTCCATTTTTCTGACCTCTAAAGTGGTGTATACAACATAGAAAACAGGGCTCTTTGGACATCTTCTGAAAGTCTGGCTGTGTCTGGCTATAGGAATATTGAGTAGCACTTGATATGTATATACATGTTCTCAGTATCTATATAAGTGGCAATTTATTAAATGGATTGCTACAACCGCTAAGATCTGGTATCTGGATGGCAGCACTTGGTGTGTGTGCGCGTGTGTATGTGCGTACTTGTGTGCACACGTATGTGTGTGCATGGTGGAATGTGTGCCTGTATGCCTAACCCTTTCTCTCCCCATTTAAATAGCCCATCACTACTGGTGGGGTGACCTATCGCGACCAGCCCTGGCATAAGGACTGCTTCCTGTGCACCGGCTGCAAGCAGCAGCTATCTGGCCAGCGGTTCACCTCCCGTGACGACTTTGCCTACTGCCTCAACTGTTTCTGCAACCTGTATGCCAAGAAGTGTGCCTCCTGCACCACCCCCATCAGCGGTAAACTATCTATCTATCTGGGTGTGTTCCAGATACGCGTTTTCTTATCAGGTCATGCACAGATCATCAGATTTGTACAACATGTGGAATAGTGCTTAGTGTATCAGGAACTACACTAACATGATAGCACGATGCAACAATCTGTGCAGACCTGTGATGAGATTGTGTGTACTCGAACGCAGCCTGTGTGTATCTAACAGAGTGTCAGTCAGTCAATTAGATGCTCACTCACATCACGCCGTACACTGTGGCCCTGTTTGATTCCTTACGGTCTCCTTTCCTCCCTCCCCAATCACTGATCTATGTAATTTGATGAGAAAAAGCAAGGTACAGTATATATGTCCTACTGTTTCCTCCACTCTGATCTGTGACAACCTCAATGAAGGATGCATTTATGTTTTAGGATGCAGAGACCTCTCTCACCTTTGGATAACAGTATGTTTTGATCTCTCCCCGTCTCTCTCAGGTCTGGGTGGCAGTAAGTACATCTCCTTTGAAGAGCGCCAGTGGCACAACGACTGCTTCAACTGTAGGAAGTGCTCCGTCTCCCTGGTGGGCCGGGGTTTCCTCACTGAGCGTGACGACATCCTGTGCCCTGAGTGCGGCAAAGACATCTGATTGGCAGGCAGTGTGTGGCCGACAAATCTGATTGGATAGCAATGAAACAACCAGGAAGAATGTTTTAAAATAATACATTTAAAAAATCAGCGAGGAACCGTAGCAATGAGTCCCAACAACGACCCGTCAGAGCACAACTGAATATACATATACAGTGAGGGAAAAATTTATTTGATCTCCTGCTGATTTTGTACGTTTGCCCACTGACAAAGACATGATCAGTCTATAATTTTAATGGTAGGTTTATTTGAACAGTGAGAGACAGAATAACAACAAAAAAATACAGAAAAACGCATGTCAAAAATGTTATAAATTGATTTGCATTTTAATGAGGGAAATAAGTATTTGACCCCTCTGTAAAACATGACTTAGTACTTGGTAGCAAAACCCTTGTTGGCAATCACAGAGGTCAGACGTTTCTTGTAGTTGGCCACCAGGTTTGCACACATCTCAGGAGGGATTTTATCCCACTCCTCTTTGCAGATCTTCTCCAAGTCATTAAGGTTTCGAGCCTGACGTTTGGCAACTCGAATCTTCAGCTCCCTCCACAGATTTCCTATGGGATTAAGGTCTGGAGACTGGCTAGGCCACTCCAGGACCTTAATGTGCTTATTCTTGAGCCACTCCATTGTTGCCTTGGCCGTGTGTATTGGGTCATTGTCATGCTGGAATACCCATCCACGACCCATTTTCAATGCCCTGGCTGAGGGAAGGAGGTTCTCACCCAAGATTTGACGGTACATGGCCCCGTCCATCGTCCCTTTGATGCGGTGAAGTTGTCCTGTCCCCTTAGCAGAAAAACACCCCCAAAGCATAATGTTTCCACCTCCATGTTTGACGGTGGGGATGGTGTTCTTGGGGTCATAGGCAGCATTCCTCCTCCTCCAAACACGGCGAGTTGAGTTGATGCCAAAGAACTCCATTTTGGTCTCATCTGACCACAACACTTTCACCCAGTTCTCCTCTGAATCATTCAGATGTTCATTGGCAAACTTCAGAAGGGCATGTATATGTGCTTTCTTGAGCAGGGGGACCTTGCGGGCGCTGCAGGATTTCAGTCCTTCACGGCGTAGTGTGTTACCAATTGTTTTCTTGGTGACTATGGTCCCAGCTGCCTTGAGATCATTGACAAGATCCTCCCGTGTAGTTCTGGGCTGATTCCTCACCGTTCTCATGATCATTGCAACTCCACGAGGTGAGATCTTGCATGGAGTCCCAGGCCGAGGGAGATTGACAGTTATTTTGTGTTTCTTCCATTTGCGAATAATCGCACCAACTCTTGTCACCTTCTCACTAAGCTGCTTGGCGATGGTCTTGTAGCCCATTCCAGCCTTGTGTAGGTCTACAATCTTGTCCCTGACATCCTTGGAGAGCTCTTTGGTCTTGGCCATGGTGGAGAGTTTGGAATCTGATTGATTGATTGCTTCTGTGGACAGGTGTCTTTTATACAGGTAACAAGCTGAGATTAGAAGCACTCCCTTTAAGAGTGTGCTCCTAATGTCAGCTCGTTACCTGTATAAAATACACCTGGGAGCCAGAAATCTTTCTGATTGAGAGGGGGTCAAATACTTATTTCCCTCATTAAAATGCAAATCAATTTATAACATTTTTGACATGCATTTTTCTGTATTTTTTTGTTGTTGTTATTCTGTCTCTCACTGTTCAAATAAACCTACCATTAAAATTATTGACTGATCGTTTCTTTGTCAGTGGGCAAACGTACAGAATCAGCAGGGGATCAAATACTTTTTTCCCTCACTGTATATATATATATATATATATATATATATATATATATATATATATATACACACACACACATATATCTCATAATAGCACAATATACTATTAGGCTATTAACCCAATATGCTATTTGAGTTCTAAAATATACATTTGACAATCATAGGTTTTTGTGTCATTGGTCTTAGATATTTTTGGGGTGCAACGGCAAATATTGCTTTCTGCATACCCTGGCTTGATATCCAATATCAGTTTGAGGTTTTGCACAAGAATGTGTGCTGTCATAATCTATTATATACTGATAAGATTCATATATTCAGAGTTTATGTATTTAGAAGGGAAAGTCCACCGAAATTACACAATTACTGCAGTCTATGGAAACAAATATGTAATTCTGTAATTTGGGTGAACTATCCCTTTACGTTTTGAAAGGCTATTTTGTGGTGTGTGTGAAGGAGCACAAGTTTCAAAGTAAATGAGTTCCAAAGTAAATGTGAACAAGCTCAAAGAAACAGGTTTACCGGGCGTTTAACTGGTGCAAAGTTTGTAATGTTATTCAGATGGGAATAAAACATAAAAGCTACAACTAAAGAAAAATAATAAATGTTAATAACGGAAGTGTAAATAATGACAGTTTGATAAGCTCCATTTATCACCCCCAATAAATAGCAAGTATACATTTGAGACTGGTGCAAATGCCTGGTAACACTGACTCTAAGTGCCTATAAACGTGAGAGCCGACACAGCACTGTCTGTATCAGTCAGCAAGGGCGCCGATGGAAAGTCTGTTTGAAGTCCAATAAAGAACTACAGAAAGACCAATTGCTGTTCACCTTGTATTACTGTAAGGAAGTGACAAGAAGTTAACAACAATGTCATCCTTTTCTAAAGGAGTTGGTAGAAGTTGCCCCAAACTACTGGTCCAGTGTCAGATATCAGTGGCGGTCAGTGCCGTTTAAGATGAGGACAATAATCTTTTTCATGAGCATATCGTTATTCCATTCACCCAGTTCAATGTAACAGTGATAGGTTGAGGCTACTACATGATACTCAAATGTACCCTATACCCATCATGAGATTGCTACAACCTAGCCTATGAATGAAAGTTTACAATGTAGGTACACACACGTCGAGAGAAAAATTTGAGGTGACAGACAGTGACACATTCAATACCGCCTTGCACACTCTTACCTGCATCTAGCTGATAGAGGGTGTAATCATTAGTCCAACAGTTGCAAACGAGAGTTTCTATTGGACAAATTCAGGTATGTTTATGTCCGGCAGAATGAATACACCCCTGATGATGCGTAAACACAGTTAACTTTCATAACAGCCACGTTGTATTCCTTCTCGCATGTATGCGCTCTCCTCCTCGCATCTTTTCCCTTCGTCGCTTGTGGACGTCAATGCACAACAAATTAGATGTATGTGACCAGGCGTAAAAACCTTTCCAAGTCAAACCATATCATAACTGCTACACACAGCCTACATCGTTGTCACCATATTAGCTGAAGTAGCGTCATAGTCAACATAGCTAATATAATTAACGCGTTAGTAAGTTTAGCTCTTACACCGGCGGGCCACGGTGGCAATAAGTTAGTAAAATCAAAAGCTTACCTTGACTTGGAAGAGTTCCAATGTTGTGCTGGATAGTCATAGCCAGCAAGCTAACATAGCATCCCTCTGTTTGAACAGGATGTTTGAGTAGGCGTAACTAACTAGCTGCATTTGCTAGCTAAGTAAGTGACACTGAAAGTGTCTTGCGTCTCCTTCATTTTGGAATAAATACATTTGTTCAAAACTGTTCAACTATTGTCTTTCTCTCTCTTTGAGTCAACTACTCACCACATTTTATGCACTGCAGTGCTAGCTAGCTCTATCTTATGCTTTCAGTACTAGATTCATTCTCTGATCCTTTGATTGGGTGGACAATATGTCAGTCCATGCTACAAGAGCTCTGATAGGTTGGAGGACATCCTCCGGAACTTGTCATAATTACTGTGTAAGTCTACGGAAGGGGGTGAGAACCATGAGCCTCCTAGGTTTTGTATTGATTGATTGTAGTCAATATACCCAGTGCTGTTGAGGCTACTGTAGACCTTCATTGCAAAATTGTATGTTTTAATAAATTATTTGGTGACATGATTATATTTAGTATAGTTTTATCTAAAAAGGACAACTTAAATGTTTACAATTTTCCTCCCCTTCCTCCTTTGAGGAACCTCCACTGTTAGATATGCTTTAATGCCCTAATAGTTAAGGGTACGATTCAAGTTTGGCTAATCTGATCCTAGATTAGGAACAATTTATTTCTCGTGCTCTTGCAAATCATGCAGGACTGATTCTCTTCCACCATCTAGTGGTGGACTTCCGTTTCATTCAAATGCACACACTCAAGGCTTCATACAAGGCAATTCACACTAGCTAATCATCTCATTACAAATTAAAGTGTCAGTCACAGCACTAATAGATTAACAATCAGTATCAAAACTCTTCAAAATCCCTAACCTGTCATGACCCACTGTGTTTGCAGTACATGTGGATATGGTACAGTACGGCTACACACAGACGCATGAAGACGTATGAAAATGAATATATGCATTCATCATTGTAGACCCTAAGTTTTCCTATTACGCTTTAAGTACCATCAGCCTCCATCACTCTAGGTCTGTAACCAGCACTGGAAGACTGAACTCTGAAACAAATACTGTAAGAGTAGCTGGCAGCATCACAGAAGTATAATGCATGGAGCAGCATAGAGGGTTAAACTGCTTATTCCACAAAATACTCATGGACATATATTGTGGTGCCATGTCTACAGTAGGAGTCAGTAGAGTCACAGTTCACTCTGGCTCCATGGGAGGGTGCTGTGGGACAGGATAACTCACTGTAAGGACACTTGAGGGTCAGGTAATGGGTCAGAGAGAAGTTCTAGGGTCCAGGGGGACAGGTAGGGAAATGAGGACGCATGTCACCACTCCAATGTTGGTAAAGTTGTGTGGTTGTCCCGACTGGTAGAGAATCACCCGCAGTGTGAGGCTGCTCTTCTCTATAGTGGACTGGTGGGTCTGTAGGGTCAAGGGTCAGGGCCATTTAACTTTTTTGATCTTTTTCATCACCTCTGGAGATTTTAGTTCACCCTGCAGAGACAGTGACATTTACAGAAGACATTCACAGATCAGATTGACATAACAACAACATTCCCAAAAATGATTCAATACCGTCACCAACCCTGGTCCTGGAGAGCTACTGACCATGAAGGCTTTTGGTCCAGTCCAACTGTAAAAAAATATATATAAAACAATACTTCAAAACCCTGATTAGCTGAATCAATTGTTTTAGTGTTGGGCTGGAATAGGGCTGTTATGGTGACTGTATTACCGCCACACCGGCGGTCACGAGTCATGACAGCAGTCAAATTCCAGGTGACCATTTAGTCACGGTAATTAGGCTTCTCCAAGCTCTGATGCTGCTGATGGTCATTAGTAGCCTACCAAACTTGCTAACTGCCTGGTAGTCAGCACTATATTGTCCCTCTAATCACTATGACATTGATGCAAAGGAAATCAAAAATCTAATCAAACACTTCATGAGAGCCCATGAGCTCATGTTGCACAACATTACTATAGGCTATGTAACTATGTGAGAAAACAGAGTGATGGCCTCTATTAAAAAGAGGAGGATCCCATCAGCTTTCTATAAGCTAGGCCTACTATATTTATTTCTCAACTTTCCTAATATTAAGCATATTGCTTCTCTTTACAACAGGTGTATAGCCTACCTGGCTGGCATGAAAATTAACCACGGGAAAAGCGTCCTCCATTCACTATTTAAGTGCATAGATTACATGTATTTTTTCCCCCTGACCCTGTTTCGAGAGGTGCATGATAATGGTCCATTATAAATCAAAACAAATTTCACACATATATTATTTAGTATACATCGCATTTGGAAAGTGTTCAGACCCCTTCCCTTTTTCCATATTTTGTTACATTACAGCCTTATTCTAAAATTGATTTAATTATTTTTCCCCCCCTCATCAATCTACACACAATACCCCATAATGACAAAGCGAAAACAGGTTTTTAGACATTTTTGCAAATGTATAAAAAAAAAACGAAATACCTTATTTACATAAGTATTCAGACCCTTTGCTATGAGACTCGAAATTGAGCTAAGGTGAATTTTGTTTCCATTGATCATCCTTGAGATGTTCCTGTAACTTGATTGGCGTCCGTCTGTGGTAAATTCAATTGATTGGACATGATTGGGAAAGGCACATACCTGTCTATATAAGGTCCCACAGTTGACAGTGCATGTCAGAGCAAAAACCAAGCCATGAGGTCGAAGGAATTGTCCGTAGTGCTCCGAGACATAATTGTGTCTAGGCACATATCTGGGGAAGGGTACCAAAAGATTTCTGGAACATTGAAGGTCCCCAAGAACACAGTGGCCTCCATCATTCTTAAATGGAAGAAGTTTGGAAACACCAAGACTCTTCCTAGAGCTGGCCACCCAGCCAAACTGAGCAATCGGGGGAGAAGGGCCTTGGTCAGGGAGGTGACCAAGAACCCGATGGTCACTTTGACAGAGTTCCAGAGTTCCTCTGTGGAGATGGGAGAACCTTCCAGAAGGACAACCATCTCTGCAGCAGTCCACCAATCAGGCCTTTATGGTAGAGTGGCCAGACAGAAGCCACTCCTCAGTAAAAGGCACGTGACAGCCCGCTTGGAGTTTGCCAAAAGGCACCTTTAAGGACTCTCAGACCATGAGAAACAAGATTCTCTGGTCTGATGAAACCAAGATTGAACTCTTTGGCCTGAATGCCAAGTGTCACGTCTGGAGGAAACCTGGCACCATCCCTACGGTGAAGCATGGTGGTGGCAGCATCATGCTGTGGGGATGTTTTTCAGCGGCAGGGACTGGGAGACTAGTCAGGATCGAGGGAAAGATGAACGGAGCAAAGTACAGAGAGATCCTTGATGAAAACCTGCTCCAGAGTGCTCAGGACCTCAGACTGGGGCGAAGGTTCACCTTCGAACAGGACAACAACCCTAAGCAACACAGCCAAGCCAACACAGGAGTGGCTTCGGTCAAGTCAAGTCTCTGAATGACCTTGAGTGGCCCAGCCACAGTCCGGACTTGAACCCGATCGAACATCTCTGGAGAGACCTGAAAATAGCTGTGCAGCGACGCTCCTCATCCAACCTGACAGAGCTTGAGAGGATCGGCAGAGAAGAATGGGACAAACTCCCCAAATACAGGTGTGCCAAGCTTGTAGCGTCATACCCAAGAAGACTCGAGGCTGTAATCGCTGCCAAAGGTGCTTCAACAAAGTACTGAGTAAAGGGTCTGAATACTTATGAAAACACAATATTTCTGTTTTTTATTTTTAATAAATTGGCTAAAAGATCTACAAACCTGTTTTTGCTTTGTCATTATTATTGTGTGTAGTTTGATGAGGAGAAAAAACAATTTAATTCATTTTAGAATAAGGCTGTAATGTAACAAAATGTGGAAAAAGTCAAGGGGTCTGAATACTTTCCGAATGCAATGTATGTAAAGACAAGATTAAATCAAGAATAGTGTGATGGGTGACAATATTAGCCTATCACTTGTGAATGATGCCCAGCCTAGTCACACACCTCATGTAGCCTAGCCCATAGGCCTATATATTTTGATAAGGTTTGTATCACAACTAAAGTGGCCAAATAACTTCTTAAAATGAAGTACATTAATCCGCTTTACAAAGGGTGTAGAGCCTAACTGGCAAACACAGCACTTTTATAATACAAGCATTACATGCATAATCGCATTTGTGGTCATTTTTGAGAATGGTGTTTTCCTGCTAATGGAACATTTGCGCTTATAGTGTATTTCCGTGTGCGCATTTCTGCGCTTATTATGTGAAGAAATATCCAAAAAGTGTATCAACATTTTAAGCTAAATGTTCTCATCTGTTGCGTCAGGCTCATTGCTTAAAACAGGTTTTTTGATGCTAGTTGTTGTATGAATTTGGGATCTATCGCATCCTACAACTGTCCAGACTATGTTTGGAATATTTATTTATTGCACAGAATAGAAAAAGTCAACTTTTGTACTATGGGGGATAGTAGATTGACATTGGCTAGTGCTTTTGCTGTTTGTTAGGCCTACTCATCTTGTTGGCTGACTAAAAGTAAATGAGGACAGTTCCAATATCTTCAATATGCGCCTCGGAATTGGATGAGGATGTGCGCAGTTGCATCCCGGATGTGTCTGTCTTCACTTGTAGCCTGTAGAAAGACCTGATCACGTGACAGAGAGCCATGTGAGTGAGAGGTGCTTCGGCATGCAGCAGGGAGAAGGGAATAATAATTATTGTCGTCAGCCCAAGGGCACAACAGCCACTGGCCGCAAAAGGCATGGATTTGTTTAGGGGGCATTAAGGCCTCACAAAGGGGATGCAGCAGGGAAATTCGAGGCATTATCAAATTGTCAAATTGTGAATGAGTGACTGATGAAGTGTGTACAGCCTGCGCAAAAAACTAAGCAGAGCTCAGGCTTTCCATGCAACTTTTTTCAAATAATCATTAGTCACATCATGCAGCCTTAGAATGTATTAAAAATCAAAACATACAGCCCAACATTTATATCACAACTAAAGTTACACAAATAACTCTTAATGAAGCATATAGGAGGACCTGTTTCTTTGTTAACCGCTCAACACAGAATAGCTGCATGTGCACACTTCCTCAAATGTTTGGAGAAAATATCCTCTCTATTTTATTAAGCTATGTTCAATTGTATTCTTCATACTATAAAATAATATGAAATAATGCCACGGAATTCTAAGCAAATCTTGTCTCCTAAATTAACTAGTGTAGCCCACAACCATGTGGCATAGCCAAATCAGGGCCTAACATAAGGACAACTCAGTGTATGCTATTCTGTTCTTCTGAAATAGACTACATTTTCTTCGTATCATGTTTCTTTAGACCTGTCTAAAATAAAGAATGGATTTATTGTGATGGTGTAGGCTATATTACATAGATTTATCAGTGGCTTGTAGGCTATGCGTGGAAGCCAGGATATGCAAAATGTGTTTATGTTAATGGATTTATTAGTGGCTTGTAGGCAATGCGTGGAAGCCAGGAGATGCTAAATGTGTTTATGTTAATTAACGTCAACATTTGTATCACACCGGCAGTTATTTATTTGCTAGACAATCGCCGACTGACAAAATTTCATGACCGCCACAGCCCTAGGCTGGAACAAAAGCCTGCAACCTGTAGCTCTCTAGGACCAGGGTTGGTGACCACTAATTATTATCTTTACAAAAAGACCAGTAGATACTAAGGTTCCATACCGAGCCGTCTGCCTCCTGTTTGAGATTAACTGAGGTGGGGGAGGAGGGTCTCCCCAGAACTTCTGGGCAGTGGGAGGATGAAGAGTGGGTAGTGGTGGTGCTGGACAGCTTGCATATGGGGATATAGAGGTTCATGGAGGGAGGGGGCTGTCTGTCACCCCCTGGCTTCTTCAGTCTGACAGGGCCACTTATAGAGCAGCTGCCATCTAACACGACCAGAGGCCTCTTCCTGTTGTGGTTGTTACTGGAGCTGCAAGACAAAACAGAAGATACTGACTGAGGCTACAGTAGGAGTATCATTTTGGAGTCATTGGCTTTTACCGTAGCAAAATAACTCATTTTATTGAGCCTGTCAGTCTGTGGCCATTAAACTGCGGAGAGACATACTTAACGGTAGACTCAGCGATACATGACGTAAACAGCAAACAGCAGCTGATTTCCACAACAAAGAGTGTTGAAGCGTTAGGCTGAACTTCTCCGCTGTTTTGATCCTGTAGCTAGCACGTGCACATGCACAGATACTCTGTATGACTGTGTGAGAGCAAAGTCTTGCATCGTGTTGGAACGCTGAGTCTACCTTCAAAGGCCCAGTGCAGTCAAATATATATATATTTTAATCATATTGTACAACAGATGATACAACTAACAATTTAAAATTGTGAAAAAATTTGATCAGTGTTATTTGCTGATGGTTGCTGGTTGAAAATACAATCTACACAGGACCTTCTAATCAGCAGGTTTTGCATGGGTGGAGTTTAGGCTTGCCTGGTGACAACACCAGGCAGTACATTAGTTAAGTAAAGTCAGTGACTCAGTGGTATTTTTGTATTGCTAACATAAACTAGAAGCAACAAGACTGGATTCACACTCAGAAAAAAGTGAGACTGTCCGCTAGCCGTGCTCTGTCATGCTCGGGTCCACTCCATTCTCTTTCATCTGCGGTTGTTGGGCAGAGCTCTCTGCGGGAGGTGGATGACGTGCCAGAGGTAGAGTTCTGTGAGCCGGTAACGGCTACCATCATCTCCGGTGCTTATCTTTTTCTGTCCGGGACAAGGGCCAAGACATGTCACATTTTAGCTAGAGCCTCATCAAATCCGACAGCTGAAAGACACTAACCATGTGCTGGGGTGTATTTACAAGGAATCAAACGGATGTGAACCTGCCAAAACAGGGAGGGACCATAGAAATGGAGGAATCTAGTGCCATTTTGAAGTAGTTAACTGGGTGGGACTTCCTATGGGTTAAGGAAGGATCACATAATTCCATCCGGGTCATCAGAATGGATCAGCCAATGAATGATGCTTGTGAGCAAACATTCCATAACTGCAGGTGGCAGTAAATCGACAACCTTGGCTTTATACCTGTTCAGACAACACACTCCAGGTGGAAGTATGCGCCCTTCAGTCATAGAAGTAGTAGAAGAAGAAAATAGACAGCTTCAAAATGGAGTTGGCCTCAATGGTGCTGGGTCATCACTAGTTACCACAGCCACAAAGTGCTTATTTCTAAAATGTCTCTTCTCAAATCAAATCAAATTTTATTGGTTACATACACGTGTTTAGCAGATGTTATTGCAGGTGTAGCGAAATGCTTATGCTTCTAGCTCCGACAGTGCAGTAATATCTAACAAGTAATATCTAACAATTTCACAACATATACCCAATACACACAAATCTAAGGAATGGAATTAAGAATATATACATATATGGATGAGTAATGACAGAGCGGCATGGACTAAGATACAGTAGAATAGTATAGACTACAGTATATACATATGAGATGTATTAATGCAAGATATGTAAACATTATTAAAGTGGCTAGTGTTCCATTTCTTAAAGTGGTCCTCTGTAGCTCAGCTGGTAGAGCACGGCGCTTGTAACGCCAAGGTAGTGGGTTCGATCCCCGGGACCACCCATACACAAAAATGTATGCACGCATGACTGTAAGTCGCTTTGGATAAAAGCGTCTGCTAAATGGCATATTATTATTATTAAAGTGGCCAGTGATTTCTAGTCTATGTCTATAGGTAGCAGCCTCTAATGTGCTAGTGATGGCTATTTAACAGTCTGATATACTGATTCTCCAGTACTTTTGTATACTTTTTAGCCAGTAGTTCTGAAAGTAGCACTCAAGAGCCAAAAGTTGTCCCCGAATATTACGTACTATGTCACATATGTGCACTGTTGGGCCCGCCCTGCAACCTCATTGGATTACGCTGGGCAGGCCTTTCGCTAGCTGTCACTCAAATGCGTGGGGCTGAAGCTCATTGGCTAGAACTCAAATTGCTAGGGGGCTGGTCCATGTGGGGGAAAATAAAGGGAAAATGTCGCGGCACAGCTTCAAGAAAACAGTGTCTTTAAACTAGGGATTTTGTGGCTAATTGAGGTAAGACAGTCATTTTGCTCATAGAGTATACATTTATGAATTACACATTGACACATCCAGCCCAGAGCTGGAGGTTTAAAAAATACTTTGTCGACAAAATACCGGAGCATGTCTTTAAAATATGATTTTAAACCTAACCATACTACTAACCTTATGCCTAACCCTAACCTTAAATGAAGACCAAAAAGCAAAATGTTCTATGATTTTGACTTCATGAATGGGCTATCTAGTGGAAACCATGGCGCTGCCCGTGCGCTCACAGACGCCATAATGGGACAGATACAGAAGAGTCCTCTATCATTCTCTATGGGAGGGACCTAGCTACCTGAATGTGTCCAATAAGAAACGTTTAGCTACGGTGTGCACTAAAGCAATAAGGCACAAGGGGGTGTGGTATATGGCCAATCAGTGGAGGCTGCTGAGGGGAGGACGGCTCATAATAATGGCTGGAATGGCAAAAATGGAATGACATCAAACCATGTGTTTGATGTATTTGATACCATTCCACTGATTCCGCTTCAGCCATAACCACGAGCCTGTCCTCCCCAATTAAGGTGCCACCAACCTCCTGTGTGGCCAATATACCACGGCGAAGGGCTGTTCTTAGACACGGCGCAACGCGGAGTCCCTGGATACAGCCCTTAGCCGTGGTATATTGGCCATATACCACAAACCCAGATGTGCCTTATTGCTATTATAAACTGGTTATGAACGTAATTAGAACAGTAAAAATAAATGTTTTGTCATACCCATGGTATATGGTCTCATATACCACGGCTTTCAGCAAATCAGCATTCAGGGCTCGAACCACCCAGTTTATAATAATGAATACACCCCTTCTGACCTCAAATCTCATACACCCAAATTCTTCTCTGCAGCTGCCACTACAACCTTTATTTTCTGCGACTTACGTTCCATCCCTGCGGTACATCTGATAACCATTACTATGAACGCTAGAAAGCCAATCTTACTGCATATATCACTCGTTGGCCTATCCCTCTGTATTGGCACAGATCTACTACTCACACAAATCCTCTCAGGATCCCTCCCCCTTGACCTATCTTCCTCTACTTCCTTCACTGCCTCAGCATACGACCCTGTGCACTACTCTAACCCTGGTAATCTCAACCTTCCTCTCTCACACCGGACATTTCTGATCCCCAGCCCCATGGGCACCCCTACAAATAACACATACCGCTTCTTTCCCCAATACTACACAATTATTTTGTCTCATGCCCTTCTGCACATTTCTCACACCTAGGAACCTCCCTCCTACACACTGCTGTCACATGCCCATAAGCTTGACACCTGTAACAACATAATGGATTTGGCACAAAAGCTCGGAGGGAATAACTGAAATATCCTAACATCACTTTGTTGGGAAAACACCAAAACTCAAAAGAACAATGACTCTTCTGTTTCACCACTCATGCCACCCTGTCTGCGTCACACCAAATTACTATCATCACAAACACCGGGAATCTTCCCCTTCAGTTGGTCCACTTTCACATTTACCGTTACCCCAGTAATCACTCCTTTCAATGGCGCCCTTTTCTTGAGAGCAAAACAAGTCACAGCTCTTGTCCCCATTCGTGTGGCGCGGAGCACCTGCTCCCTCTGACTGGCAGAAACACAAACAATCATCACAAGACCACTTTGTGTTACCTTCAGCAATTCCACAGCACCCAACTCCGTTGTCACCCACCCTGAAACCAGATATGGATCAGCCAAAAGGCAGGGGTCCACTTTCTCCAACAATGTCTCTCCTATTGTGACAGACTCATCTTTATCCTAACCATTGGTCCTAACATAAAAAAGATTATCCACCAATCTTCTTCTTCTTTCTGTGGTTTTCCGGCTGACTAGACACTTTCTTCTTCTTTGGTATCATGGCGTTCACACATTTTGTTTGTGCATGCTGCCACCTACTGTGCTGTAGTGTGTGGTCAATCACGTTACATTTTGTGATACAAAAATAAAAAAGGAAGGGGGAAAGGAAAGGAAACCTTACACCTATATACCACTATTTCATAACAATTCAAATCACCTCCCCATTCCACTACTTTGACCCTAACTGATCCTACACCAGGCCGACGGCCTGGGAGGACAGGACTCTTTCGTTCAACACACCTTGTAACTCTTCTGCAGTAAAAGCGTGTACACCCAAGTACTTCTCTGCTGCTGCCACCACAACATCTATTTTCTGTGATTTACATTCAATTTCTGTGGTACAGTTGATAACCATGGCAATGAATGCTAAGAAGCCAACCTTGCTGATGCACAAATTCATATCACTCTATATTGGCCTAGGCCTACTACTCACCCTTGACCCATCATCCTCTGCTCTCTTCACTACCTCAGCATATGACACCTTCTGTTCTAGTCTGACCCTGGCAACCTCAACCTGTCTCTCTCACACCGGGCACTTCTGATCCCCAGCAACATGGGCACCCCCACAATTGACAAACCCAGCTTTTTCCACGAATATTACACATTCCTTTGTCCCATGCCCTCCTGCATACTTCTCACATCTCGGAATCTCCCTCGTACACACTGCTTCAACATGACCATAAGCTTGGCATCTGAAACACCTTAGTGGGTTCGGCACAAAAGCTCTCACTGGATAACTGACGTATCCTAACATGACTTCATCAGGTAAAGACTACTTTAAAACTCAAAAGGACAGACAATGTCTTCTCAGTTTCACCACGCTCGCCACCGGATCTGCGTCACACCAAACGGCGGGCATCACAGACACAGGGAATTTTCTATTTCAGTTGCTCCACCTCAACACTTAACGCCACCACAGTAATCACTCCTTTCAAAGATGCCCTGCTCCGGAGAGCAAAGCAAGTCACAGGTCTTGTCCCTCTGGACAGAAGAAACACAGAAAATCAAGTCCACTTCGAGCTACCTTCACCGATTTAACAGTACCCAACTTATTTTCTACCCAGCCTGAGACTACATATGGATCAGCCAAAAGGCAGGGATCCACTTTCTCAAATAATGTCACTCCCACTGGGCCCGAATCATCCTTCGCATGACCATCAGGGTGAGGCTCAGACTCCGAGGTCTTCACCACACCGGCCACCACAGGTAATTCATCCTCACTGAGCTATCAGAGAGAGAGCAGAATACGGTTTGTACTTGGCACACATCTTCCCACTGCACTCGGCTCGTCTCCTTCTTCCTCGCTGTCCATAACCACATCTATCCGTCCACCACGCTCATGTCGCGCCTTCATTCGCTGTATTGCTTGTCCTTCGGAATGATGGCGTTTCTTCAAAACACAACTTCTGTTCCTTAGACTAATTTACAAGTCTGTCTATCTCTGGCACTCTCTTCTGCTTCTCTTCTATCGTTTGACTAGATGCTTTGTTGCGAATTGCTGCCTTTCACAGTTCAGAAAGTGCATTGCACATTTGTTCACAGAAAAGCGAAATGGGAAGAAAAAAGGAAATTGCTCCACCATCTAACCATATATATATATATATATATATATATATATATATATATATATATATATATATATATATATACACAGTGGCTTGCAAAGTATTCACCCCCCTTGGCATTTTTCCTATTTTGTTGCCTTACAACCTGGAATTAAAATGGATTTTTGAGGGGTTTGTATCATTTGATTTACACAACATGCCTACCACTTTGAAGATGCAAAATATTTTTATTGTGAAACAAACAAGAAATAATACAACAAACTGAAAACTTGAGCGTGCATAACTATTCACCCCCCCCCCCAAAGTCAATACTTTGTAGAGCCACCTTTTACAGCAATTACAGCTGCAAGTCTCTTGGGGTATGTCTCTATTAGCTTGGCACATCTAGCCACTGGGATTTTTGCCCATTCTTCAACACAAAACTGCTCCTTCAAGTTGGATGGGTTCCACTGGTGTACAGCAATCTTTAAGTCATACCACAGATTCTCAATTGGATTGAGGTCTGGGCTTTGACTAGGCCATTCAAAGACATTTAAATGTTTCCCCTTAAACCACTCAAGTGTTGCTTTAGCAGTACGCTTAGGGTCATTGTCCTCCTGGAAGGTGAACCTCCATCCCAGTCTCAAATCTCTGGAAGACTGAAACAGGTTTCCGTCAAGAATTTCCCTGTCTTTAGCGCCATCCATCATTCCTTCAATTCTGACCAGTTTCCCAGTCCCTGCCGATGAAAAACATCCCCACAGCATGATGCTGCCACCACCATGCTTCACTGTGGGGATGGTGTTCTCAGGGTGATGAGAGGTGTTGGGTTTGCACCAGATGGCCAAAAAGCTCAATTTTAGTCTCATCTGACCAGAGTAGCTTCTTCCATATGTTTGGGGAGTCTCCCACATGGCTTTTGGCGAAACACCAAACGTGTTTGCTTATTTTTTTCTTTAAGCAATGGCTTTTTTCTGGCCACTCTTCCATAAAGACCAGCGCTGTGGAGTGTACGGCTTAAAGTGGTCCTATGGACAGATACTCCAATCTCCGCTGTGGAGCTTTGCAGCTCCTTCAGGATTATCTTTGGTCTTTTTATTGCATCTCTGATTAATGCCCTCCTTGCCTGGTCCGTGGGTTTTGGTGGGCAGCCCTCTCTTGGCAGGTTTGTTGTGGTGCCATATTCTTTCAAATTTTTAATAATGGATTTAATGGTGCTCTGTGGGATGTTCAAGGTTTCTGATATTTTTTTATAACCCAACCCTGATCTGTACTTCTCTGCAACTTTGTCCCTGACCTGTTTGGAGAGCTCCTTGGTCTTCATGGTGCCGCTTGCTTGGTGGTGCCCCTTGCTTAGTGGTGTTGCAGACTCTGGGGCCTTTCAGAACAGGTGTATATATTCTGAGATCATGTGACAATTAGATTGCACACAGGTGAATTAAGTTCTGAAGGTAATTGGTTGCACCAGATCTTATTTAGGGGCTTCATAGCAAAGGGGGTGAATACATATGCACAAACCACTTTTCTGTTATTTATCTTTTAGAATTTTTTGAAACAAGTAATTTTTTCATTTCACTTCACCAATTTGGACTATTTTGTGTATGTCCATTACATGAAATCCAAATAAATAATCAATTTATATTACAGGTTGTAATGTAACAAAATAGGAAAAATGCCAAGGGGGATGAATACTTTTGGAAGGCACTGTATATATATATATATATATATATATATATATATATATATATATATATATATATATATATACCACTATCCCCACCACACCCCCACCACCCCTTCCCACAACTTTGGCCCTAACAGATCCTACACCAGGGCGTCGGCCTGGGAGGCTGGAACCCCTTCTCTCAAAACCTTCTGTAGTTCTTCTGCACTAAAATCTCTGCCACCCAAAAAGGTATGCGCTGCTGCTACTACCAATTCAATCTTCTGGGATTTCCTTTCCATCTGTGCGGTACAATTAATGACCATAGCAATAAACGCCAAGAAGCCAACCTTACTGAGCACAGGACATTTCTGTTCCCCAGCAACATGGCCACGCTCATAATTGAAACACACCACTCTTTCCACCAAAACTACAGTCTTAGAAAACAAAAGGCGCTATCTAGAACCTAAAAGGGTTCTTCGTCTGTCCCCATAGGAGATGCCTTTGAAGAACCCTTTTTGGTTCCAGGTAGAACCCTTTTGGGTTCCATGTAAAACCCTTTCCACATCGGGTTCCATGTAGAACCCTCTGTGGAAAGGGTTTTACATGGAACCCAAAAGGGTTCTACCTAGAACCAAAAAGGGTTCTCCTATGGGGACAGCCGAAGAACCCTTTTGGAAGCCTTGTTTCTAAGAGTGTACACACTCCTTTGTCCCATGCCCTCCTGCACATTTCTCACACCTCGGAATCTCCCTCCTACATACTGCAGCAAATTGACCATAAACTTGGCACCTGAAACACCATAGTGGGTTTGAAACAAAAGCTCTTTATCAGGCAAACAGACTGCATCAAAACTCAGAAGGACAGACAGGGTTTCCTCAGTCTCGCACTCGCCACCAGGTCTGTGTCGCACCAAACGGCGTGTATCACAGACACCGAGGATCCTCAACTTTAGTCAATCCACCTCAACACTCAATGCCACCCCAGTTATCACTCCTTTCAGTGGCACTCTGCTCCGGAGAGCAAAGCAGGACACAGCTTTCGTCCCGAGTTGTGAAACGCATAGATCCTTCTTCATCCAACCTGATAACACAAACGGATCGGCCAAAAGACATGGATCCACCTTTTCCACATATCATACTCCCACTGGGCCAGAGTCATCTCAGGCATTTTCCTGATCATTGGGGTGAAGCTCGTAAGCCTTCACCTCACCTGTCTGCGCAGGTTCTTCCTCTTCACTTGTCAGGTTCAATTTCTGAGATTTCACTATCCGTCGACTGGTCAGGGTTGTCCGGAGAGGAACATGTAATTATCTCTCCTGTACTTGAAAGTACTCGGCTTGTATTTCACAGACGTCAGTTTGTAAGGTTTGTACCTCGTGCCCTTCTTTCTGTCTCGCGTCATTTCGCCATCCGCCATCTTCGCTCTCCCCTCGAAGCCCACCAATCATCAAGGTAACAAGGCTAAGGAGGAGGCTCAAATGGGCTACGTCTCGATTATCTATAGTGGCTTCCTTTCCTTATGTCCTTCCACTTTGTCTATGTGTCCTTCACATGATCTAAACCAGTGATAAACATGATTTTATAGATACTTTTATTCTGCTCTGTTATGAAAATCTAACAAAGATTCATAGAGGTGTTTTCTCTCAGTCAGTTCTCGCAGCGCAGTGTGGACGAATGGAAAGAAACGCTGAAAAAAGTAAACTATGTTCCTTTCAGACAGATCTAAGGCCTGTTCCGTGATCTATTTAGGCACTATCTTAAGGTTATTATGACTATGAGTTTGGGTAAGGCAAGCTAATGCTAGATCTGTGCCTACTTCCTGGGCATTGATGTGTACATCCAGTACATGTGTTTTTTCTTTCAACTAAGGCAGCATAATTGAGATAATCACACTTTACGCAAAGTGTATGAGTTGACATGGCATGCCCTAGATCTGAACTACTCTCAGTAAATAGTTTAACCATTGTACAGATGGAGATTAATTACATACAGCACAGACTGTGTGTTCTGCTGTGGAAGATATGGGTCAGATATGGGTTTCACACACATAAATACATTCTGCAACCTACAATCAATAGAGGTCTTCAGTATCCCAGCAACACAACCATTGACATTGTAGGGGACAGCTTAACGTGGTCTGTGTTCGACAACAGGTTCAACCTTTTCATTTACTTTTAGTATTAGACATATAGAACAGCCATCTGGGTAAAAAACTGGGAAATGGTTCAATAGAATACTCTGTTCCCGGTTGTGCATCATTTGTACTCTCTTCATGTATTTTTTAGGAGAAGGGATAAAAACACAGTCACACAAAGACAGAGAGTCCCTCTGTTCACGGCTGTCCAGTGTCCACAGCACTTTAGACAAAATACATTTACGTCATTTAGCAGACGCTCTTATCCAGAGCGACTTACAGTTAGTGAGTGCATACATTATTATTACATTTTTTATACTGACCCCCCGTGGGAATCGAACCCACAACCCTGGTGTTGCAAACACCATGCTCTACCAACTGAGCTACATCCCTGCCGGCCACTCCCTCCCCTACCCTGGACAACGCTGGGCCAATTGTGCACCGCCCCATGGGTCTCCCAGTTGCGGCCTGCTACGACAGAGCCTGGATTCAAACCAGGATCTCTAGTGGCACAGCTAGCACTGCGATGCAGTGCCTTAGACCACTGCGCCACTCGGGAGGTAAAAATACAAGAATGTACTGTCCTGACTACTCTTGCTCAGATAAATACAAAAAATCAGAAGACAGCAATGTTTCAGCAGCAAGCTGTCTATCCTGCTGACATGTTGATGTCTTAACAAATCATATAGCGGGTATATCAGGTCCTTCACACCAGTGGAGCACCCTGTTGCTCTTCAAGACCAGGGTTGGTGACCTCTGCTTTACACTGTTACCAGAAAGTGTTCTCAGAGGGAGCGTTAGTTCCTCACACAGCCGACTGGGTCTCACTGCACACGTAGATGTTACTGGGCCTCACCCTCCTGCGGCTCCGGCCCGGCAACCTGGGACACAGCCTGCAGCTCTTGGGCATAAACTCCAGACACGCCTCCCGGAACTTCCTGATCCTCCAGCAGTAGATGACAGGGTTAAAAACCGTCTTCAGGTAGCTGAGCCAAAGTGCCCCCACACTGACAGGGTAAAAAGCCGGGCTGAAGTAGAACCTTCGGCTGAACACAGCCAGCAGACTGACAACAGTGTGGGGCAGCCAGCACACAGAGAAGCCGATGAAGAGGATGAGGATGGTGGTGAAGGCCCGGGTCTTGAAGCTCATGTCCATGTTGACCTTGGGGGGCCGTTGCAGGCCGGTAAGGCCCAGCTTGCTGACCTGGTTGAGGGCTGGAAGGCTGGCCTGGTCAGAGGTGTGGTTGTGGATGCGTAGGGCATTGCGGCGCACCGTGTTGAGGATGCACAGGTAGGAGTAGAGCATGATGCCGAACGGCACAAAGAACACAGCCACTGCCAGCAGCACCGTGTAGCTGCGGTCGGACAGCGACTCACTGTAGCCCAGCACGCACTGTGGTGCCCAGGCCTCCCTGATGCCCATCACCCCCGCCGCGCCCGCCCGCCAGCCGATCACGGACGGGAGCGCCACACAGAGGGACAGCGCCCAGGAAGCGACGATGAGCAGCTTGGCGCGGTGCGGCGTCAGCTTGTCCTGCCGCTGAACGATGATGAGGAAGCGGTCTACGCTAATGATGAGGAGGATGGACACGCCTTCCAGGACAAAGAGCCAGTAGAGCATAACGGAAGCACGGCAGAACCCTCCCCCGAAGCGCCAGTCAGCTGTAGCCATGGTAACGGCAGTGAAGGGCATGCAAAGCAGCGAGAGCATGATGTCAGAGAACGCCAGTGTTGCGAGGAGCAGGTTGATGGCGGAACGCATGGCGGGCTTCTGGTAGACGATCAGACACACGATGGCGTTGCCCAGGAAACCAATGGTGATCATGAAGATCATGATGGCGGCCAGCATCACACGCAGGGTGACAGGCATTAGGGGACTAGTAGCCCCAACCCCTGGCGGCGGCGGCGGCGAAATCACCACCCCTTCCTCCTCGTCCGGCTCCATCAGGGGGGCACACCTAGCCAGCAGGCTGCCGTTGCAAAACGCCATGGCGATGGTTACCAGTCTACCAGTCAGTCTGACCCTGGATACGCATCATTGTTCTTTTGTCTGAGGTTGTGTTGTTGTCAAAGCTTCCTCTGTCAGTCACAAGTCCTGGTCTCCTCATTGATGGCAAGGTCTGAAACAGGAGCAAAATGATACACGTAAGAAACATGTAGGAACAAATCCTGCGTACCAGATACATTTGAGTGCAACATACAGTACCAGTCAAAAGTTTGGACACACCTACTGATTCAAGGGTTTTTCTTTATTTTTACTATTTTCTACATTGTAGAATAATAGTGAAGACATCACAACTATGAAATAACACATATGGAATCATGCAGTAACCAAAAAAGTGTTAAATAAATCAAAATGTATTTTATATTTGAGATTCTTCAAAATAGCCACCCTTTGCCATGATGACAGCTTTGCACACTCTTGGTATTCTCTCAACCAGCTTCACCTGGAATGCTTTTCCAACAGTCTTGAAGGAGTTCCCACATACGCTGAGCACTTGGCGGCTGCTTTTCCTTCACTCTGCGGTCCGACTCATCCCAAACCATCTCAACTGGGTTGAGGTCGGGGGATTATGGAGGTCATCTGATGCAGCACTCCATCACTCTCCTTCTTGGTAAAATAGCCCTTACACAGCCTGGAGGTGTGTTGGGTCATTGTCCTGTTGAAAAACAAAAATGATAGTCCCACTAAGCCACTAACTAGGGCGGCAAGTAGCTTAGTGGTTAAGAGCGTTGTGCCAGTATCCGAAAGGTCGCTGGTTCTAATCCCTGAGCCAACTAGGTGAAAAATCTGTCGGTGTGCCCTTGAGCAAGGCACTTAACCCTAATTGCTCCTGTAAGTCGCTCTGGATAAGAGCGTCTGCTAAATGACTAAAAAAATAAATAAAATACAAATAAAATAAGCCCAAACCAGATGGGATGGTGTATCGCTGCAGAATGCTGTGGTAGCCATGCTGGTTAAGTGTGCCTTGAATTCTAAATAAATCACAGTGTCACCAGCAAAGCACCATAACACCTCCTCCTCCATGCTTTACGGAGGGAACCACACATGCGGAGATCATCCGTTCACCCACACCGCGTCCCACAAAGACACGGCGGTTGGAACCAAAAATCTCAAATCCTTTGGACTCCACACCAAAGGACACATTTCCACTGGTCTAATGTCCATTGCTCGTGTTTCTTGGCCCAAGCAGGTCTCTTCTTCTTATTGGTGTCCTTTAGTAGTAGTGGTTTCTTTGCAGCAATTCGACAATGAAGGCCTGATTCACACAGTCCCCTCTGAACAGTTGATGTTGAGATGTGTCTGTGACTTGAACTCTGTGAAGCATTTATTTAGGCTGCAATTTCTGAGGCTGGTAACTCTAATGAATTTATAATCTGCAGCAGATGTAACTCTGGGTCTTCCATTCCGGTGGCGGTCCTCATGAGAGCCAGTTTCATCATAGCGCTTGATGGTTTTGCGACTGCACTTGAAGAAACTTTCAAAGTTCTTGAACTGTTCCGTATTGACTGACCTTCATGGCTTAAAGTAATGATGGACTGTCATTTCTCTTTGCTTATTTGATCTGTTCTTGCCATAATATGGACTTGGTCTTTTACCAAATAGGGCTATCTTCTTTATACCTTGTCAAAAAACAACTGATTGGGTCAAACACATTAAGAAGGAAAGAAATTCCACAAATTAACTTTTAAGACGGCACACCTGTGAATTGAAATGGATTCAAGGTGACAACCTCATGAAGCTGGTTGAGAGAATACCAAGAGTGTGCAAAGCTGTCATCAAGGTGGCTATGTTGATTTGTTTAACACTTTTTTGGTTACTACATGATTCCATATGTGTTATTTCATAGTTTTGATGTCTTCACTATTATTCTACAATGTAAAAAAAAATAAAAAATAAAAAATAAAAAAAACTTGAATGAGTAGGTGTGTCCAAACTTTTGACTGGTAGTGTAGTTCCTTAAGAACAAAACAGACTTTGCCGATTTCTTGAGTAGCCACTGTTCATCGACACCCAGCAGATGATCTACTGCGCACGGCCGACATTCGCTATGGTCTTGTCCAATGTGAATTACTAGTAGTGCTATTGGCTGTGGACAAATACCTCGTACCCCTGCACATCGACTCAGTACTGGTACTCCCTGTATATAGCCATGTTATTTTCTACTCCCTATATAAAACTGTTATTTTTACTCTTTATTTTTATTCGCTATTCACTCTGTATTTATTCTTCTATTTCTATTTTATTTTTTATCTTATCTGGAAATGGACCCGTAAGTAAGCATTTCACTGTTAGTCTACACCTGTTGTCTATGAAGCATGTGACAAATACAATTTTATTTGTCCATACTTGTAGTATTATCAGAGTTGTTGTTGTTTTCTATATTTCCAGGCAGTCACCCTTTTTATGAGTGATGCTCACAGATGGGAGAGAATATACAATGTTGTTCATGTTGCTGAAAACCTGAGCCTGGTTGATCATTGACAGCCTTGATGAGCCTAGCTGTGACTGCATACACACAGAGATATGTACACACATAGATCGATACATTACACACACACACACACACACACACACAGAGATCTTGTTCACGAGGCAAAATCTCATCCGCTGGTGCAGCTCCACTACTGAATGTAATCCAGATGAAAGTGTGGCATCTTCAAAAGATCTCACTCACAGGACACGGCAGTTGCTATGGTTTCAACCCTTTCTCTCGCTCTGGGGGTGATGTGGAGGACAGGGTTGGGGAATACTCTGGCTTTCAGCACTCCATTATGATGCACCAAGTGGTTCCTTTACCCCGTAAATGTACCCTGTTCCATGGAGCCCTTCTCAACACATTCTTCTCCAGCTACGCAGCTCTCAGACAGGAAGGTGACAACCTGGAAGACAGGATCACTGTGTCAACATTATGGGGGGGGGGGTGATATCACTGCTTCAAGCTTTGATTTGAGCTTCAAGCTTTTGAACAGTGATATCACTGCCTCAAGTCTTACAAAGGAAAATTCAATATTAATGATTCCTTGGAAAATGGCTGTGGATTCTCATACAAGACCTTGCATCAAAAGTGTAACTGATTGTTACTGAGGCAAACAGGTAATCAGTTCCACAGCAACAAGGACCCCCCATCCCTTCCGTTACCCGCAAATGTCTGTGACATTACATTGTCCGTGTGTGAGAGGGGCTGTTGTGGCCCACATACACACCCGTTCTCAGGGATGTCTAACTCTAGAAATCCCTTTGGTCTCCACTGAGTTAAGTAAATCAGCTTTTAGTTTTCTTGCACCTTATTTGTGGAACAATCTTCAAAATGTTCTTAAACTTGATATTCTGGTGCCTCTAGGGCAATTCAGAAAGATGATTGGGGAACTTATTACTGATGAATGTGTTGTTTTTTATGACCGTGTTTTTCTTTCTGCTTGCATTTTGTATTGATATTGATGTGTGTATTTTCTGTAATTTATGAAATTCAGGGCTCATCTGTAAAAGAGACCTTGGTCTCAGTATGACTCACTGGTAAAATAAATGTTTAATTCAATCATTTAAATAAAATATCAAACCATCACTTGAATACTTACAAGTCTATTTCCTCCAGTGTCAGAGTGAAACGACTCTCTGGTATAAATACATGTGACAGGAATGAGAAGAGCCCGTTCTGAAGAAACATAGCTATGCTGCTACCAGGCTGCCCTCCCCCATTTCACCATCCCTCCATCTCTTGTTAGATGAAATCCACCCACTGCTAAAGACCGGCACGTGGCCCAATGGAGAGAATAAATAAGGCAATATAACAGAGAGATGAAAGAGAGAAGGAAAGACGGAGAGAGAGAGAGAGAGAGAGCGAGGGGGGGGGAGAGACGGCAGTGCATTCTCACAGTTGATTACGCGCCTCAAGAGCACTTAAACTGTTCCGAAATGAAAAGATGGTACTTTAGATATTTTTACAGTATTTAGCCTTTATTTATACAGGAAATCCCACTTGAGACCAGGGTCTCTTGTTCAATGGTGCACTGTGTTACAGCAATCAACAATCCAAACAGCTTAAACAGATAAAATTACATGCAGAGCAGAAATTATATGAAGTGTAAAATGTATTAGATTTTAAGTCTTAAAGTGACCTAATCAAATCAAATCAAATCAAGCTTTACTTATACAGCAAATTTCAGACATGGAATGCAACACAATGTGCTTTACAGGAAAAAACGAATAAAAACTATTAAAATAAAAACTGAAATATTTACTACACAACAAACATAAGAGGATAAAAAACAAAAGAATAACAATAAAAACTGAATGACTAAAAAGCACCTTAAGGAAAAAGCAAAGCTAAAAAGGTGTGTTTTAAGATCTCTTTTTAAAAAATCACAGTTTCGGCCCCCCTCAGGTTCTGTGGCAGGCTATTCCAGAGGGTGGGGGCATAGTAACTAAAGGCTGCCTCTCCATGCCTCTTAGTCCTAGGGTTTGGGATAGTTAAAAGGCCAGTCCCTAACTTAAAAGCATATCTGATATGTATTGGGGTGCACAATCGTGGATTGATTTAAAAAAACAATAGAATAACCTTTAAATTAATTCTAAAACTCACAGGCAGCCAGTGCAGAGACCTGAAAACCGGTGTAATGTGTGCTCTCCGTCTGGTCTTGGTCAGTACCCGTGCTGCAGCATTCTGTATGTTTTACAGTTGACCAATGGCTTTCTTGGGTAGACCAGACAGGAGAGCATTACAGTAGTCAAGTGAGCCGACGTAATAAAAGCATGGATGAGTCTCTCTTGTCTTGATTTAGCTGGAGGAAGTTATAAGCCATCAAACTATTTAAATCACAAATACAGTCTAATAATTTATCTGTGGCGCTAAAATCCTCTGGTGACACAGAAATGTAAAGTTGCATAGCAGTGAAAATCAATGCTGTGCTTTCTGATAATGCAGCCAAGTACCGGACCCAAAATCGAACCTTGTGGAACGCCATATGTGATATGTATTTTCTCTGAGTTACTGTGCATTCGGAAAGTATTCAGAACCCTTCACTTTTTCCACATTTTGTTATGTTACAGCCTTATTCTAAAATGGATTAAATAAAACATTTTCCTCATCAATCTACACACAATACCCCATAATGACAAAGTCAAACAACGTTTTTAGAAATTTTTGCAAATGTATTACAATTAAAAAACAGAAATGCCTTATTTACATAAGTATTCAGACCCTTTGCTATGAGACTCAAAATTGAGCTCAGGGGCATCCTGTATCCATTGATCATCCTTGAGATGTCTCTACAGCTTGATTGGAGTCCACCTGTGGTAAATTCAATTGATTGGACATGATTTGGGAAGGCACACACTTGTTTATATAAGGTCCCACAGTTGAGCATTTCAGAGCAAAAACCAAGCCGTGAGGTCGAAGGAATTGTCCGTAGAGCTCCGAGACTGGATTGGGAGAATGGTACCAAAAAATTTCTGCAGCATCGAAGTTCCCCAAGAACACAATGGCCTCCATCATTCTTAAATGGAAGAAGGTTGGAACCACCAAGACTCTTCCTAGAGCTGGACGCCCGGCCAAACTGAGCAATCGGGGGAGAAAGGCCTTGGAGAAGGGCCTTGGTCAGGGAGGTGACCAAGAACCTGATGGTCACTCTGACAGAGCTCCAGAGTTCCTCTGTGGAGATGGGAGAACCTTCCAGAAGGACAACCATCTCTGCAGCACTCCACCAATCAGGCCTTTATGGTAGAGTGGCCAGACAGAAGCCACTCCTCAGTAAAAGCCACATGACAACTCACTTGGAGTTTGCCAAAAAGCACCTAAAGGACTCTCAGACCATGAGAAACAAGCATCACGTCTGGAGCAAACCAGGCACCGCTCATGACCTGGCCAACACCATCCCTACGGTGAAGCATGGTGGTGGCAGTATCATGCTGTGGGGATGTGTTTCAGCAGCAGGGACTGGGAGACTAGTCAGGATCGAGGGAAAGATGAACGGAGCAAAGTACAGAGATATCCTTGATGAAAACCTGCTCCAGAGCGCTTAGGACCTCAGTCTGGGGTGAAGGTTCCCCTTCCAACAGGACAATGACCGTAAGCACACAGGCAAGACAACGCAGGAGTGGCTTCGGGACATGTCTCTGAATGTCCTTGAGTGGCCCAGCCAGAGCCCAGACTTGAACCCGATCTAACATCTCTGGAGAGACCTAAAAATCGCTGTGCAGTGACGCTCCCCATCCAACCTGACAGAGCTTGAGAGGATCTGCAGAGAAGAATGGGTTAAACTCCCCAAATACAGGTGTGCCAAGCTTGTAGCATCATACCCAAGAAACCTGAGGCTGTAATCGCTGCCAATTGTGCTTCAACAAAGTACTGAGTAAAAGGTCGGAATACTTACTGTATGTAAATGTGATATTTCCGGTTTTTATTTGTAATATAATTTCCCCAAAAAATTTGTGGAGTTTGCCAAAACTCCGCTTGGAGTTTGCCAAAAGGCACCTAAAGACTCTCAGACCATGAGAAACAAGATTCTCTGGTCTGATGAAACCAAGATTGAACTCTTTGGCCTGAATGCCAAGCGTCAAGAGGGTGAGTCGTCGGGTAAGGTTGTGTCTCTCTCTGGCGGGAGGTAAGCTTGGCTTATATGGCTTATATGGTGTCGAGTAAAGCTTACACCATGTATTTAGATTGTAGTTAGGTATTGTAGGTAGTTATCGTAGGTTATTGTAGGTAATTATTGTAGGTAAGTATTGTATTCGCCTGAGCCCGGTGAAGCACGAGGCTAGCCAACCCACTACCTGGACTAGCTAGCGGGTAGCTACTGGTAACTATTAGCAACTGCGGATAGTTGTTTCACGCTTGAGAGTACCTGTAATTATGCCAGCTAGCTGCCTACCATTCAGCTGTTTTTCTAACCTCATTGTCTGAAGCGTTGGCGTTAGGTAGTTAGTAGCTACTGTGCTCGAAATGTAGCTAGCTTGTTGCTACCTGGATAGCTAACTAAACAATAGCTGGAACGACCTAGCGAACAGACGCAAACTGGCTGAGTCGATTCAGTGGCTAGCTTTGCACTTGGCTGGTTAACAGTAGCTGCTAGGGGTAAGTTATAACCTACATTTGTGTTTTGTTTTTACATACTGGTAACCAGAGTCGTTCAAGGGAATTCGGGACATAGGTGACTAGTTAACGTTAGCTTGGCTCTCTCTGTGTGTTTGTGCCGTGGGAGGAGTTTTTTTTTCGTTGGCAGAGAGCAATGGCTAGCTAGTATGCTAACTATTCTAGCTAACTAACTGGCTGAATAAGTTTACGACGGACTCGGTCAAGCTGTCGGGACTAACCCAGAACTTTACACAACGTTAGACACGGACACTAATGATCTGCTTGGCGTGTTGACACACCGGTGGTTTATTGTGGCCGAGTATTGGTGCTAAACCGTGTTGTTGGAGGCTGGCATGCTAATTGGCTGTGGAGTCATAGGATTCGGTGCCCTTGACGGTTTTCACGGAAGAATACTGTACCAAGTTAGCTAGCTGAATAAACTAAGTTAGTCTATTCCTAGAAAACATTGAACCGCTGTAGTTTACAACAATTATAGTTTCTGAGGTGGAAGTTGGGAGAGTTATATTTGAGTGTTTCAGTGAAACGTAAGTGAGGGAGGCCCCGCTCTATCGCTTTCCCAGATGTTTAATTCATTTCATTCCGATCTCCTTTGCATTATTGTAGCCATTTTCTGTAGCCTGTCAACTATGTGTCTGTCTATCCCTGTCCTCTCCTCTCTGCACAGGCCATACAAACGCCTCACACCGTGTGGCTGCTGCCACTCTAACCTGATGGTCCCTGCACGCACGACCCACGTGGAGTTCCAGGTCTCCGGCAGCCTCTGGAACTGCCGTTCTGCGGCCAACAAGGCAGAGTTCATCTCAGCCTATGCTACCCTCCAGTCCCTCGACTTCTTGGCGCTGACGGAAACATGGATTACCACAGAAAACACTGCTACTCCTACTGCTCTCTCCTCGTCTGACCATGTGTTCTCGCATACCCCGAGAGCATCTGGTCAGCGGGGTGGTAGCACAGGAATCCTCATCTCTCCCAAGTGGACATTCTCTCTTTCTCCCCTGACCCATCTGTCTATCTCCTCATTTGAATTCCATGCTGTCACAGTCACTAGCCCATTCAAGCTTAACATCCTTATCATTTATCGCCCTCCAGGTTCCCTTGGAGAGTTCATCAATGAGCTTGACGGCTTGATAAGTTCCTTTCCTGAGGATGGCTCACCCCTCACAGTTCTGGGTGACTTTAACCTCCCTACGTCTACCATTGACTCATTTCTATCTCCCTCTTTCTTTCCACTCCTCTCCTCTTTTGACCTCACCCTCTCACCGTCCCCCCCTACTCACAAGGCAGGCAATACGCTTGACCTCATCTTTACTAGATGCTGTTCTTCTACTAATCTCACTGCAACTCCCCTCCATGTCTCCGACCACTACTTTGTATCCTTTTCTCTCTTGCTCTCCTCCAACACTACTCTGCCCCTACTCAGATGGTAATGCGCCGTCGCAACCTTCGCTCTCTCTCTCCCGCTACTCTCTCCTCTTCCATCCTATCATCTCTTCCCTCTGCTCAATCCTTCTCCCTCCAATCTCCTGATTCTGCCTCCTCAACCCTCCTCTCGTCCCTTTCTGCATCCTTTGACTCTCTATGTCCCCTATCCTCCCGGCAGGCTCGGTCCTCCCCTCCAGCTCCGTGGCTTGATGACTCATTGCGAGCTCACAGAACAGGGCTCCGGGCAGCCGAGCGGAAATGGAGGAAAACTAGACTCCCTGCGGACCTGGCATCTTTTCACTCCATCCTCTCTACATTTTCTTCATCTGTTTCTGCTGCTAAAGCCACTTTCTACCACTCTAAATTCCAAGCATCTGCCTCTAACCCTAGGAAGCTCTTTGCCACCTTCTCCTCCCTGCTGAATCCTCCCTCCCCCCTCTGTGGATGACTCCGTCAACCATTTTGAAAAGAAGGATGACGACATCCGATCCTCGTTTGTTAAGTCAAATGACACTGCTGGTCCTGCTCACACTGCCCTACCCTATGCTTTGACTTCTTTCTCCCCTCTCTCTCCAGATAAAATCTTGCGACTTGTGACGGCCGGCCGCCCAACAACCTGGCCGCTTGACCCTATCCCCTCCTCTCTTCTCCAGACCATCCCCGGTGACCTTCTCCCTTACCTCACCTCGCTCATCAACTCATCCTTGACCGCTGGCTATGTCCCTTCAAGAGAGCGAGAGTTGCACCCCTTCTCAAAAAAACAACACTCGATCCCTCTGATGTCAACAACTACAGACCAGTATCCCTTCTTTCTTTTCTCTCCAAAACTCTTGAGCGTGCCGTCTTTAGCCAACTCTCTTGCTATCTCTCTCAGAATGACCTTCTTGATCCAAACCAGTCAGGTTTCAAGACTGGTCATTCAACTGAGACTGCTCTTCTCTGTGTCACGGAGGCTCTCCGCACTGCTAAAGCTAACTCTCTCTCCCCTGCTCTTGTCCTTCTAGACCTGTCTGCTGCCTTTGATACTGTGAACCATCAGATCCTCCTCTCCACCCTCTCCGAGCTGGGCATCTCCGGCGCGGCTCACTCTTGGATTGCGTCCTACCTGACCGGTCGCTCCTACCAAGTGGCATGGCGAGAAGCTGTCTCCGCACCACGTGCTCTCACCACTGGTGTCCCCCATGGCTCAGTTCTAGGCCCTCTCCTATTCTCGCTATACACCAAGTCACTTGGCTCTGTCATATCCTCACATGGCCTCTCCTATCATTGCTACGCAGACGACACACAACTAATCTTCTCCTTTCCCCCTTCTGATAACTAGGTGGCGAATCGCATCTCTGCATGTCTGCAGACATATCAGTGTGGATGACGGATCACCACCTCAAGCTGAACCTTGGCAAGACGGAGCTGCTCTTCCTCCCGGGGAAGGACTGCCCGTTCCATGATCTCGCCATCACGGTTGACAACTCCGTTGTGTCCTCCTCCCAGAGTGCGAAGAGCCTTGGCGTGACCCTGGACAACACCCTGTCGTTCTCCGCTAACATCAAGGCGGTGACCCGATCCTGTAGGTTCATGCTCTACAACATTCGGAGAGTACGACCCTGCCTTACACAGGAAGCGGCACAGGTACTTATCTCTGAAATATGCCACAAACTCATCACATTTAGATGTGGAGGAAAGTTCACATAGGTTTGCGGGGGTAGGATTTATCAGGCCATCAATGGTCGAGAAGAGCACTCTCAAATTATTCTAGTTATTGGTGATCAAGTTAGAAAAATTTTGCCTGTCTGGCATTTCTAATTGCCTTGTTATATATGCCAAGTTTCTCACTCAGAATATCATAATGGACCTGTAACTTTGACTTTCTCCACTTCCGTTCTGCCTTTCTGCCATTTCTCTTTAATTTATTAGTTTCCTCACTCATCCAAGGGGCTCTCCGTTTGGATGTGGCCTTTTTCAACTTTACTGGAGCTATGGCATCAATGGTTGCCCTTAATTTGCTATTAAAGTTATCAACTAAATCATCACAAGAGGAAAGTGACCTAATGAAACTAGGATGTCCAGCTCTAATATACCCTTACGGAAAAACCACATGAATTTCACGTGATCACATGTGATCTCATGTGAAGTTAATGTGATAACATGTAACATGTAAAAGCAACATGTAATAACATGAAACTACACATTTGAGCACATGTGAAAACATGATCTCATGTGAAATAAATGTGACAACATGGGGATGCAAAATTTCAACATGTGATACGATGATACTACACCTGACAACATTTGAACGTTTTTCACACTTAAAACATGCAATTCCACATGTGAGAGTTAGATTTTCACATGTGAACATTTTTCACATGTGAAACTGCAAATTTCACATGTGTGGTGAAAACATGTTAACATGTTTAATTCATGTGACTTTTTATACACATGAACATATGGTTTAATATGTGAACAACTGACCTCACGTCATTTCAGCTACATATGAAAACATCTATTTCACATGTGAAAATATTATATGAAACATTTCGCATGTGTTTGTTTGTAAAGGATGTAATAAAATGGTATGGAGGTTTTAAGGTAAGTGGTACGCTGTTCAGCTAAAATAGTGTAAACATCTTTAATCAATATGATTACATTTGACATGATCACTTCGTGCTGACTTTTCAAAATGACCCCACCTGGGATTCGATATTACAACCTCTGGATTTGTTGTGGTACGCTGATCTTTCTGATGCACCAAAAAGTCTCTAGCATTCTCAGAAGTACCCTAAATATTCATTACCTATAATATATGTCTTAGCAAAAGAGTGCTATCTGCATTACTATTTGAGTTATCAGTTAATCAGACTATTCTCTCATTGATTTAACTTACTTATTTCAGCAATTTGAGTGTTTTCTGTATAGTTGTCTAATGTTGGTGGGGAATATTATTCTGTTTTAATGTTACTCCTGAATCACTATGATAAATATAATAGTTTTTCTTTAGTTTATTTTTAAGAAAGCTGAGATTTACTTTGAAGTCCAATCAAATCAGTTATTGACACAGACATGGTGGCATAACAGGAAAATCGGAATGCTGTCAACCAAGAGTTTGTGAATTCAAATCCCAGGTGAGGACTTGTTGAATAATAATTACTGTATAAATAAACATACACAATGTAATCATGTATGTCAAAGTGTGTCAAATATGTAAGTTAAAAACACTGAGACGATGTTCCTGGGACATCCTAATGACAAAGAAATGTTTGCAGGTGAAATATCATCATGTGTTCCAAAACCACATGGTTTCACATTTTATTTTATTAGGATCCCCATTAGCCGATTCCAATGGCGACAGCTAGTCTTACTGGGGTCCGACACATAACGAAAAATACATTACAGACAAAATACTTTACAATTGACATACAGTGGGGAAAAAAAGTATTTAGTCAGCCACCAATTGTGCAAGTTCTCCCACTTAAAAAGATGAGAGAGGCCTGTAATTTTCATCATAGGTACACGTCAACTATGACAGACAAAATGAGAAAAAAATATCCAGAAAATCACATTGTAGGATTTTTAATGAATTTATTTGCAAATTATGGTGGAAAATAAGTATTTGGTCAATAACAAAAGTTTCTCAATACTTTGTTATATACCCTTTGTTGGCAATGACACAGGTCAAACGTTTTCTGTAAGTCTTCACAAGGTTTTCACACACTGTTGCTGGTATTTTGGCCCATTCCTCCATGCAGATCTCCTCTAGAGCAGTGATGTTTTGGGGCTGTCGCTGGGCAACACGGACTTTCAACTCCCTCCAAAGATTTTCTATGGGGTTGAGATCTGGAGACTGGCTAGGCCACTCCAGGACCTTGAAATGCTTCTTACGAGGCCACTCCTTCGTTGCCCGGGCGGTGTGTTTGGGATCATTGTCATGCTGAAAGACCCAGCCACGTTTCATCTTCAATGCCCTTGCTGATGGAAGGAGGTTTTCACTCAAAATCTCACGATACATGGCCCCATTCATTCTTTCCTTTACACGGATCAGTCGTCCTGGTCCCTTTGCAGAAAAACAGCCCCAAAGCATGATGTTTCCACCCCCATGCTTCACAGTAGGTATGGTGTTCTTTGGATGCAACTCAGCATTCTTTGTCCTCCAAACACGTCGAGTTGAGTTTTTACCAAAAAGTTCTATTTTGGTTTCATCTGACCATATGACATTCTCCCAATCGTCTTCTGGATCATCCAAATGCACTCTAGCAAACTTCAGACGGGTCTGGACATGTACTGGCTTAAGCAGGGGGACACGTCTGGCACTGCAGGATTTGAGTCCCTGGTGGCGTAGTGTGTTACTGATGGTAGGCTTTGTTACTTTGGTCCCAGCTCTCTGCAGGTCATTCACTAGGTCCCCCCGTGTGGTTCTGGGATTTTTGCTCACCGTTCTTGTGATCATTTTGACCCCACAGGGTGAGATCTTGCGTGGAGCCCCAGATCGAGGGAGATTATCAGTGGTCTTGTATGTCTTCCATTTCCTAATAATTGCTCCCACAGTTGATTTCTTCAAACCAAGCTGCTTACCTATTGCAGATTCAGTCTTCCCAGCCTGGTGCAGGTCTACAATTTTGTTTCTGGTGTCCTTTGACAGCTCTTTGGTCTTGGCCATAGTGGAGTTTGGAGTGTGACTGTTTGAGGTTGTGGACAGGTGTCTTTTATACTGATAACAAGTTCAAACAGGTGCCATTAATACCGGTAACGAGTGGAGGACAGAGGAGCCTCTTAAAGAAGAAGTTACAGGTCTGTGAGAGCCAGAAATCTTGCTTGTTTGTAGGTGACCAAATACTTTTTTTTTTTCTCATTTTGTCTGTCATAGTTGACGTGTACCTATGATGAAAATTACAGGCCTCTCTCATCTTTTTAAGTGGGAGAACTTGCACAATTGGTGGCTGACTAAATACTTTTTTTCCCCACTGTACATTTTAAAACATTAACATGTAGTGTGTGTGTGCATCTATCAGGTACACATACATGTCAGTACATACACAAGTAGGTCACATTGGGGATAGGCGTTGTGCCGTGAGGTGAGTTCCATGCAATCATGGCTCTGTATAATACAGTACATTTCCTTGAATTTGTTCTGGACATGGGGACTCTGAAAAAAACCCTGGTGGCATGTCTGGTGGGGTAATTGTGTGTGTCAGTGCTGTGTGTAAGTTGACTATGCAAACAATTGGGAATTTCCAACATATTAATGTTTCTTATAAAAACAAGAAGTGATGCAGTTAGTCTTTCCTCAACTCTTAGCCAAGAGAGACTGGCATGCATGGTATTGATATTAGCCATTTGATTACAATGAAGGGCAAAGCATGCCGCTCTGTTCTTGGCCAGCTGCAGCTTAACTAGATCCTTCTTTGCAGCACTTGACTATTTGACTGGACAATAATCAAGATAAGATCAAACTAGAGCCTACAGGACTTGCTTTATGGAGTGTGGTGTCAAAAAAGCATAGCATCTCTTTATCACGGACAGACCTCTCCCCATCTTTACAACCATTTAATCTATATGTTTTGACCATGACAGTTTACAATCTAAGGTAACATCAAGTAATGTAGTCTCCTCAACTTGTTCAACAGCCACACCATTCATTACCAGATTCAGCTGAGGCATGGAACTTAGGCAATGATTTGTACTGAATACAATGCTCTTAGTTTTAGAGATGTTCAGGACCAGTTTTTTACTGGCCACCCATTCCAAAACTGACTGCAACTCTTTGTTAAGGGTTTCATTGACTTCATTAGCTGTGGTTCCTGACGCATATAGGATTGAATCATCAGCATATATGGACACACAGGCATTAAACATTTTACATTTTATAAAACGTGGACATTTCAAATGTGAAAGCATGTTGTTTTTCCTTAAGGGTATGCATACTTCTTTCTTTCTTTCTTTCTTTCTTTCTTTCTTTCTTTCTTTCTTTCTTTCTTTCTTTCTTTCTTTCTTTCTTTCTTTCTTTCCTTTCTTGGAGTAATCACTGATATAAAAATGTGTGGATGGGTGAAAGCTATCTAATGGAACCCTTGCTTTCATCAATCCACTTGTGTTAGATCAGTGATTACTTTGAGGAAAGGAGGAAGGAATGATGGATTTAAAGGACAGTTTAACTATATGTGCAGTTCATTTCTGCCAGTGTATTCAACAAGGGGCCTGGATTGGCACTGAGTATGACCAGGAGGATGTCAATGTAAATAGTCTGGGTGGCGATTTGATTAATTGTTCAGCAGTCTTATGGCTTGGGGGTAGAAGCTGTTAAGGAGCCTTTTAAACCTAGACGACGCTCTGGTACCGCTTGCCGTGTGGTAGCAGAGAGAACAGTCTATTACTTAGGTGACTGGAGTCTTTGACAATTTTGAATACTGTTTGGTGTACTTTTGCCACTTCAATGCACTCTATCCAATGAAAATGCAGATTACAATTCAGACAACACAAAGAGAACAGCCCTCTTCTTCATCAGGGCTAAAAACACAGAGCCTAACGTTAGCTAGAAAGCTAGCTAGCTACCTGCTAGGAGGACATCATGTCATTGGAGGAGTGGGTGAGTGACTGACTTTTTCCCCTCATATAATTTTTTGGTGGCTACACAGGTAGAGATATGTGTCATTTGGTTAGCTACCAAGAAATGTGAATCGCTTTGCTAGCTACCTATGCTGAACAACTGTTATCCAGTTAGCATATCTCTTGCGTTCGCAAATTCAATCTGGCTAGCTATCTACTCCGATTTCAGAGCACTCTTGTCCGAGTGTGCCAGACAGCAGAATAACTGATGAATTTACAGACGTGTAAGACCTGCTGAATATGACCAGTGTCAGTAAAATTAAGCAAAAAAAGTAATAGTTAGTCACGAACGCTCTATATAACATATAAACAGCCTAACCAGCTCTGCTAGGGTGAGTAAAATGGTCAGTGAGGTGTTTTCTAATTTGTACTGGAAGTAGCTAGCTAGCAAGCTAGCCAACTTTAGCCAGTTAGCTTGTGTGCTTGGTTGGGACAACGCATGCATTGGCAGGCAAGCTGCAGAAGGATGAGCAGGATTTTCCCCATTGTTTATTAGTGCAATTTTGACGGCCAACTAGCTGAAAAAGTTTGAGAGGGTTTATATAATGGTCCTTCGTTAGATTTTAGCTCATCTTGCTCTGACTAGCATTAGTTGTTGATGTTGTTGTTGTTGATTGCATATAGGGAAAGATAGCCTATCTTTTTATGGTTGTTTGATCAATAGTACTGTAAAGTTCCAAATGTAAGAGGACTCCGGTGGTATTTGGCTACATATTTGCAGAAATCCATTCAGGTGTATTTTGTGGCTTTTGCTGAATGCGTTCTAATGATCTAAAGTCGCTCTGTTGCAACTACCTGCAAACACACAGTCCAGTTCAAAGTGGATGATGGCAAGCCCGTGTGGCAAATGGCTTGTTTGCATATAGGCCTACTGTACCTCTGATTGACTACGGCGCACCGGTCTGTGTAGACTCCGGTCCTGGACGAGACAGATGTTTTATTAGGTTTTACTTACTGCAATGCCTATTAATTGTCCAAACACTCGCTTGTCAGAAAAGGGGGAAAAAAGTGTCATATTCTTCCTGGATGTGTACAGTGCTTTCGGAAAGTATTCATACCCCTTGACTTTTCCACATTTTATTACGTTACAGCCTTATTCTAAAATGGATTCAATATTTTTTTCCCTCATCAATCTACACACAATACGCCATAATGACAAAGCGAAAACAGGTTTTTAGAAATTTGGGCAAGTATATTACAAATACAAAACAGAAATCACTTATTTACATACGTATTCAGACCCTTTGCTATGAGACTCGAAATTGACTTCAGGTGCATCCTGTTTCCATTGGTCATCCTTGAGATGTTTCTACAACTTGATTGGAGTCCACCTGTGGTAAATTCAATTGATTGGACGTGATTTGGAAAGGCACACACCTGTCTATATAAGGTCCCACAGTTGAGCATTTCAGAGCAAAAACCAAGCCGTGAGGTCGAAGGAATTGTCCGTAGAGCTCCGAGACTGGATTGGGAGAATGGTACCAAAAAATGTCTGCAGCATCGAAGTTCCCCAAGAACACAATGGCCTCCATCATTCTTAAATGGAAGAAGGTTGGAACCACCAAGACTCTTCCTAGAGCTGGCCGCCCGGCCAAACTGAGCAATCGGGGGATAAGGAATTTGGTCAGGGAGGTGACCAAGAACCCGATGGTCACTCTGACAGACCTCCAGAGTTCCTCTGTAGAGATGAGAGAACCTTCCAGAAGGACAACCATCTCTGCAGCACTCCACCAATCAGGCATTTATGGTAGAGTGACCAGACGGAAGCCACTCCTCAGTAAAAGGCATATGACAGCCCGCTTGGAGTTTGCCAAAAGGCACCTAAAGACTCTCAGACCATGAGAAACAAGATTCTCTGGTCTGATGAAACCAAGATTGAACTCTTTGGCCTGAATGCCAAGCGTCACGTCTGGAGGAAACCTGGCACCATCCCTACGGTGAAGCATGGTGGTGGCAGCATCATGCTGTCAGGATGATTTTCAGAGGCAGGGACTGGGAGACTAGTCAGGATCAAGGGAAAGATTAACAGAGCAAGGTACAGAGAGATCCTTGATGAAAACCTGCTCCAGAGCGCTCAGGACCTCAGACTGGGGCGAAGGTTCACCTTCCAACAGGACAGCGACCGTAAGCACACAGACAAGACAACGCAGGACTGGCTTCGGGACAAGTCTCTGAATGTCCTTGAGTGGCCCAGCCAGAGCCTGGACTTGAACTCGATCAAACATCTTTGGAGAGACCTGAAAATAGCTGTGCTGAAACGCTCCCAATCCAACCTGACAGAGCTTGAGAGGATCTGCAGAGAAGAATGGGACAAACTCCCCAAATACAGGTGTGCCAAGCTTATAGCGTCATACCCAAGAAGACTCGAGGCAGTAATCGCTGCCAAAGGTGCTTCAACAAAATACTGAGTAAAGGGTCTGAATACCTACGTAAATGTCATATTTCAGGGTTGTTTTTGTAAAATAAATTTGCACACATTTATAAAAACCTGTTTTTGCTTTGTCAATATGGGGTATTGTGTGTAGATTGATGAGGGAAAAAAACAATTTAATCAAATTTTGTCACGCCCTGGCTCTGGGACTCTGTTATGTTGAGCCAGGGTGTGTAGTTTCTATGTGTTTGTGTTCTAGGTTCTTTATCTAGCTCATGTGTTTCTGTGTTGGTCGGGGTGGTTCTCAATCAGAGGCAACGAGTGTCAGCTGTTGCTTGTTGTCTCTGATTGGGAACCATACTTAGGCAGCCTGTTTTCCACAGTGTATTGTGGTATCTTGTTCCGTGTTGGTTTTGTGTTGTAAACCAAGGACTTCACGTATCGTTTTGTTGTTTTGTTCGTGTGGGTGAATATAAATAAAAGTATGTTCGCATATCACGCTGCGCCTTGGTCCACTGTGTTTGACGAGCGTGACAATTTTAGAATAAGGCTGTAATGTAAAAATTTTTGGAAAAAGTCAAGGGGTCTTGAATACTTTCTGAATGCACTGTATATGAACAGATTTTAATAAGATTTGATGTTTCTAAAATGCTGTCAGTTCCACATTAAGGAGGCTGTGTGTGTGTGTGTGCATGTGTGTGTGTGTGTGTGTGTCAGAGAGAGAGAGAGAGAGAGAGAGAGAGCATGTCTGAAAAACAGTCCAGTTACGTGCAATTGCTTGACTGAATAACTAATTATTGATGCAACCTTTGTTTCATCCTTTGTGTTGTGCAAACTTCTCACTATGGCCATTCACCAGAGAAGAGCATATCCAAAAGAAGATATCCTGTCAGACATGTTGTAAGAGCCGAGACAGACCTGAACGGAAGGTTCTGGTTCTTTTCTTAGAAAAAAAGGTTCTGGATTGAACCAAAAAGGGTTATATGCTTGCTTCATATATGGCACCCCTTAAGGTTCTATATAGAACCGAAATTGGTTCCATATAGAACCCTATATGGAACCCAAGGATTCTATATAGAACCACTTTTGGTTCAGTGAAGAAGAACCAATGGGGTTCTGATCTTTGATCAGAACCAACCCTACAAAAGGGGTCTATATAGAACCTTTAGGGATGCCATATATGAAGCAAGCAATAGAACCATTATATCCAGAACCGTTTTTTCTAAGAGTGTATGCTATATGTTCACCTCCCCATAACCATATTAAGGTATCTAGTCAAATGCATTCTGATCGAGATTTCATATTTAAACACCATGCTATCATATGCAAACCCATGCTTTCTCCATCATTACAATTCTGAATACCTTTATAGCGCATTAAAGATTAATTTATTCAGTCAAGCAATTGACTATTTCGACCGCATTCAGTCTTATGTAACTGACTGTTTTGTCATACATTTCGCAAAATAAAAGCTACACCATAATCATCGTTCCTCTCTGTTCTCAGCAAGTAAAGTAGCACAATGAGCATGGTTTCGAGCGCCTTAATTATATAACCTAGAAATGGTGCAAAATTACTGATGAAATACCTTTAATCACTGCGAGTCACAATGCCCTTGATGATGAGTCTGAGGTGGCTTGTTCAGTTGTCCTATGCCTGTCATCAATAGAAGACGTATAGGAAGACACAGCGTCCACGGAAGACACCCATTCCCTCGACTCCTTCCATTCAGAATCCACTCCAAGCCCCTTTGCTTTTCGCAATCAGTAATCAAAACATGTGCAGTCGCCTGCTGACGCGCGAAGCGCGGAGCGAGCCGCTGGTTTCAAGGTGTTGCGTTGAAGAGGAACATCGATTTGCAGAATATAATTATTCATTTAGCTAGCAAGCACACCATATATTGAAAAAACGTATGGACGACATATTCGAAACATGGTACCAACGATGCAAACAAGAAATTCCAAAGCAGATAATCTATCTTAAAAATACCCTCATTTGCTAACCGAGACTAAATAAAGTGAGAATGAAACAGATCTCCCCACATGTCAACAGCTCTACCTGGACAACAGACATGTCAAAAGACATAGGCCATTTGGAAATGCAACTAAATTGGAACTACACACACTTTGTTAATCCCCTCTACAGTCTAATTAAATGTATTCAAGAACACTATAGCCTACATGAGATCAATAATATTCTTTAGACATGCCTACCTACTTAGGGTACCATGTGTAGAACATGTTCATATATTTTTCACTTGAGATTTGTACCCTGTGTCACACACAAACACACGCACAGGAAGACATACAGTACCGTGAAATTCTCAGGCAGATCTGCAGGCAGACAGGTGGATCCGGGGAGGATGGGAGGAGAGGAGAGAACAGGAATCAAGGAAAGACTATTGAGAAAGAGTCATACATTATATTGCTGACATGTAGCATAACTTTATTATTCCCAGTAGATGGCAGTATTGTCATATTGTTTATTGGTATTTGGATTTACACCCAGGAGCCTCTCAGAGGTCAGTGGAGATAAAATTAAATAAAAATACACTCCCATTTGCAAATAGGCATGCTCACACACACACACAATCCAAGTTTTCATATTGTAACAGCTCCACACACAGTATGCATCCCATAATGTGTTTTGTATAACATTTACATTTTAGTCATTTAGCAGACACTCTTATCCAGAGCGACTTACAGTTAGTGAATACATTTTTTTATTTTTATACTGGCCCCCCGTGGGAATCAAACCCACAACCCTGGCGTTGCAAACGCCATGCTCTATCAACTGAGCTACATCCCTGCCGGCCATTCCCTCCCCTACCCTGGACGACGCTGGGCCAATTGTGCGCCGCCCATGAGTCTCCCAGTCGCGGCCGGCTGCGACAGAGCCTGGATTCGAACCAGGATCTCTAGTGGCACAGTTAGCACTGCGATGCAGTGCCTTAGACCACTGCGCCACTCAGGAGTTGAGTGGCGCAGTGGTCTAAGGCACTATAAAAGTTGTTAATCACCATCTCCCTATTCATGGAGAAATCTATATCATCTTGAGATTTAATTGAGTGGTGTAGAGATGTTGAGTACATTTCTACCAGAGGAAGCTGGTGGGAGTAGATATAGGAGGACGGGCTCATTGTAATAGTTGGAATGGAATTAATGGAACGGTATCAAACACATCAAACATATGGAAACGTATTACAATGAGCCTGTCCTCCTATAGCTCCTCCCACCAGCCGCCACTGATTTCCACATACCACACCCACAGGTCTATGGTCTATATATTGTACTGGAGAATGATAAACTAGTGATACTCTGTTTATAGGCTCCTGAGCCAGTGCTTTTGGGTGAGAATGTCCCCGGTAAAGGGTAATTTAATATGGATTGGTAGGACACTGTATCACTATTCTCGCTCTCTCTCCCTCTCTCTCTCACATACACACACACAACCCCTCCCCTTCCTCCCACACTTGCCGTTCACGGGCATGCATGCTTGTCTAAATTGGCATCGTGCCCACGTGTCGAACGTACCCATCAAGCTCGTTCCACTCCGCCGGCAAGCCACATGTATGCTGGTCACGTTCCGTGGCATCCACACGGCATGGCACGCTGCTCACTCACTGGTGAGAGAATTCATTTCCTCCTCCATTAGATTCCATCCTTCCCTCCTGATGGAGAGAGCTGGATACTCCATCGCATCACTCACTACGAGAGCAAACGGAGTAGGCTAGAGAAGAATCATGTTCAACACTGAATATGAACATATAAAATAGAGTACTGTCGGCAGTTTGTAAAAAACCCTTGCTTCATTGGTTTCTAAAGGGTACTAAAACACACTAATGCTAGGCAGTAGAATGTGGTCAAACCGCAACTAGCTCTCACTGTCTCACGTCAGAATTAGACATTCATCCATGTTTCTCAAATGTCAAATTTCAAAGTTGTTCCAAACGTCAAATTTCAAAGTGTTTAAGGTTAAGTTTAGGCATTAATTCCACATTTTTAAGGTTAGGGTTAAGTTTAGGCTTTAACTCCAAATGATTAACGTTAGGCATTAACTCCGAATGGTTAAGGTAAGGGTTAAGGTTTGGGAACAAAAATATAAAAAATAACTTTCTATCACTGGATTCGAATGTACAACCTTTTGAACCAGAGGCAGATGCTTACGCCCATCCACCATTCCCCTAGCAAAACCAAAACCTACTTGAAGGTAACAACGCTCACTGTTGCCCCAGTGGTCGGTTTCCACGTCAACTGCTGACATCCTCAGACATGGATGGACATCAAATACTTGTATCACAGGTGACATGCCTGCAAACCATGCCATAGTTTCGCTAAATATATGTTGGGTGTGTCAGGAGAGGCACAGGACAGGCACAAGACAGGCACACAGACACACCACATACACACACATACATTGACACACACATCAACATTCAAGCATTCTGAGTCAAACAGCCTCAGACACTCAAAGCCATGATGAGCCTCTATCTCACATGGAAATTATTACAAGACCTTTCTTCGCTCTTCCCCCTTCTCTCCCTCTCCCCCTTCCCTCCCCTTTCTCTCCCTCTCCTTTCCATCTAAAGTACCTCTAGTCTGTCTGCAGAACATAGGATCTATCCTGAGGACTGAGAGGCTCCCTGTGGTGCTGCTAAAACTATGATGAAAAGCAAAACTATTCTTGCTCTCTTTTTACATCTTATCACTCTACCCTTTCCCATATACTCTCCTGCCTTCTCTCTCACTACCTCTCTTAATTTAGTCCATGTATTCAATGGATGGGGCAAGATAGTGATAGTAGACCAGGATGGGAAAACATTGGTAGAGAGTCAGTCTGCTGCTCCCAGTTAGTCTTCCCCTCTGTAGGCATCTCTCCTCTAGGTATGGTGGCCTGGAACTGGACCAGGGAGTTCAGCCACAGACACATCCAATGGGAGGATCCCTCTGAGGGAGCTGTAATGTGTTAATCAGTGTTAGTCGTTGGTGGTAAACCTGCCCCCACAACGTGACAATAATTAACACCACACAGCAACTGGTAATGAGCGTGTGTGTGTGCGTGTGTGTGTGTGTGTGTGTGTGTGTGTGTGTGTGTGTGTGTGTGTGTGTGTGTGTGTGTGTAGTAGAGAACATGTGTACTGTGTATAAAGTATATGTCTATTAGTATCCATGCTTTGATACACAGTTCCAAACAACTGAGTATCAAACAAGGGAATATTGTGTGATGCATTATAAATGTGTGGTGAAAAGTACTTCTTAACAAGGTTCGTAGAACAATTATGAGCTGCGGTTATTCAAAAAGATAATTATGTCCTTACCATGTAGCACCAATTAACAACCTCTATTTCAGTTGTGAATCACTTACTGCTATATATAGGATAACGATGCAATGCATTTAATACACACACACACACACACACAGACACACACCTCAGGTTCTGCTCTCATTTCTTTCTGTGAGAGGGGATAAAACGATAAACAGTGCAATTAAAGGGGGAGCTTCCATCTGAGCTGCAAGGCTTCTATTGTTTGACAAGTTTAAAAACGAGTTCTCTGGGCGACTGTAACAAACTAACACATGGCCCACACACACACAAACACACACGCACGCACACACACACACACACACACACCTTCAGATTCCAGCATTGAGATTCAGTGAGCGGCCAGCTATAGCGTACGCCAGATGAGAGAACCCTTTAAAGGGGTCCTTTCATCCTGTAATACCAGCTTTATCTCCCATCTTTACATCACTAAGCTGCTGCCAGGATCACGTTACAATCCAATGGGCTTAACTTTGCCTCCATTTTATCACAGAGGACTGGGGGTGTTGGAGGGCTCTGGGGGAATACAGTAGTATGTGCTGCCCATACATGATCAGGGAGGGTGGACTCTCTCTCTCTCGCCCATTCCCACCTCTGTATGGTGTATGGCCCTGTTGGAACAAATTTTTCAGCCATCCTCAGGACAATGGACGTTGAATAAAAATGGTGTCTTTATTATTGAAAATCGACATGTCATCATTACAGCCTTCATCAAGGTGCTTCAGGTTGTCTATATTATTATATATTATTATTATGGGCATTCATTATGTATATAATAATGCTTTTGAGCTCCACCACTGTCTTCTAAATTGTTCCCATATGTCCTTCTTATCCATAATACCAAGTCAGGCTCAGGACTCCTATAGGACCATACTTTGACATTAGATATGCTGTACATGATCAGGCTCTACAGAGCTGACCTGGTGTGACTGCCGAGTACCTGAGCAGGCTGGCTGGCTCTGAGCTCTGAGTTGAGCCCACAGTCAAACAGGCCATTCATACCTCTGCAGTTAAGCCAGAGAGATGGCTATTTATAACCTAAAGGCCAGAATTTCCTCTGAACCCTGCCAATGTACAGCAGAGAGGGCACACACATATGCCCACCCACACACCCACCCACACACACACACACACACACACACACACACACACACACACACACACACACACACACACACACACACACACACACACACACACACACACACACACACACACACACACCCACACACACACACACACACACACACACACACTGGACACATTTACACCTCAGTTTCTCACCCTCTCACTGTCTCTGGAGAACTCCAAGGCCAAAGGTATTGTATTTGTCACAGCCGGTGAAAGAGGTTCAACAACAACATAACAGAAGAGGACTGGCCACCCCTCAGAGCCTGGTTCCCCTCTAGGTTTCTTCCTAGGTTCTAGCCTTTCTAGGGAGTTTTTCCTAGCCACAGTGCTTCTACAGCTGCATTGCTTGCTTTCTGGGGTTTTAGGTTAATTTCTGTATAAGCACTTTGTGTAGAAAGGGCTTTATAAATTAATTACATTGATTGAAAAATGTGATTGTGTGAGTGTATGTAGTCTATGTGTGAACCAAGACCTATGTTTGTTGTTCCCATTGCATTACCCTGGTAGGTTACTTTTTCCCATGAAGGGCCTGGGGTTATAATAGGTAACTGTGAATACCAGTGTACCTACTGAAGAAAAGGTATTAAACCCAGAGCCCTGGGCCAGTTTCCTCAGTCAGTCAGCCAGTCAGGTCCACAGGTTAGCCTGGCAGCTACTGGAAGAGCAGCTAGACCTCCTTCCCTTTCTTTTCTATCTTTCTCTATATCCTAAAAAAAACTGTTGAGCAAAACTGTGTGTGTGTGTGTGTGTTTTACCAGAGGGCGAAAGAGAGATGCCAACTGTCCTCATATTCAACATTATTCCTGACAAACCCATCATATGACAGATCTGCTCCCATCTTAACACCTTGCACCACTCAGACGGGGCTCTGACACGCTGTCACCTTGACAACCACTGCTGAGGTGAGCAGCCAGCTGGGATAGCTGACCTCTGCTGGCTGCGTGCCATGGAGCTGCGGCACGCGCCTGTCAAGAGGGCGTCATGCTGCTGCAGGAAACAGCGAGCGATAAGCAAAACGCAAACAAACATCCGAGATGCAAGTGATTGGCCAAAACGCAACAGCCAATAAACATTCTTAAATGCTAATTTGCCCATCGCAATGAAATGTAGCCTAGGGTAGGCCTAAACCTACAGTGCATTCGGAAAGTACTCAGACCCCTTTACTTTTTCCCAAAAAACATTATGTTACAGCCTTATTCTAAAATGGATGAAATAGTTTTTTCCCCTCATCAATCTACACACAATACCCCATAATGACAAAGTAAAAACTGTTTTTTAGAATTTTTTGCTAATAAAAAAATACAAATAAACTGAAATATCACATTTACATATGCATTCAGACCGTTTACTCAGTACTTTGTTGAAGCACCTTTGGCAGCGATTACAGCCTCAAGTCTTCTTGGGTATGACGCTACAAGCTTGGCAAACCTGTATTTGGGGAGTTTCTCCCATTCTTCTCTGCAGATCCTCTCAAGCTCTGTCAGGTTGGATGGGGAGCGTCGCTGCACAGCTATTTTCAGGTCTCTCCAGAGATGTTCGATTGGTTTCAAGTCTGGGCTCTGGCTGGGCCACTCAAGGACATTCAGAGACCTGAAGCCACTCCTGCGTTGTCTAGGCTGTGTGCTTAGGGTTGTTGTCCTGTTGGAAGGTGAACCTTTGCCCCAGTCTGAGGTCCTGAGCGCTCTGGAGCAGGTTTTCATCAAGGATCTCTCTGTACTTTGCTCCGTTCATCTATCCCTCGATCCTGACTAGTCTCCCAGTCCCTGCCACTGAAAAACATCCCCACAGCATGATGCTGCCACCACCATGCTTCACAATTGGGATGGTGCCAGGTTTCCTCCAGATGTGACACTTGGCATTCAGGCCAAAGAGTTCAATCAGACCAGAGAATCTTGTTTCTCATGGTCTGAGAGTCCTTTGGGTGCCTTTTGGCAAACTCTGAGCGGGCTGTCATGTGCCTTTTACTGAGGAGTGGTTACTCTACCATAAAGGCCTGATTGGTGGAGTGCTGCAGATATGGTTGTCCTTCGGAAGGTTCTCCCATCTCCACAGAGGAACTCTGAAGCTCTGTCAGAGTGACCATCAGTTTCTTGGTCATCTCCCTGACCAAGGCCCTTCTCCCCCGATTGCTCAGTTTGGCCGGGCGGCCAGCTCTAGGAAGAGTCTTGGTGGTTCCAAACTTCTTCCATTTAAGAATGATGGAGGACACTGTGTTCTTGGGGACCTTCAATGCTGCAGACATTTTTGGTACCCTTCTCCAGATCTGTGCCTCAACATAACCCTGTCTTGGAGCTCTACGGACAATTCCTTCGACTTCATGGCTTGGTTTTTGCTCTGACATGCATTGTCAACTGTGGGACCTTATATAGACAGGTGTATGCCTTTCCAAATCATGTCCAATCAATTTAATTTACAACAGGTGGACTCCAATCAAGTTGTAGAAACATCTCAAGGATGATCAATGGAAAATGGATGCACCTGAGCTAAATTTCGAGTCTCATAGCAAAGGGTCTGAATACTTATGTAAATAAGGTATTTCTGTTTTTTATTTTTAATAAATGTGCAAAAATCTCTTTGTCATTATGGGGTATTGTGTGTACATAGAAAAAATAAATGTATCCATTTTAGAATAAGGCTTTAACGTAACAAAATGTGAAAAAAGTCAAGGGGTCTGAATACTTTCCGAATGCACTCTATAGGCCAATAGTTTCAAAACCTAACTAGCCGTATCATCCTTACTATTAGGCGTACTAAAATACAGTGGGGAAAAAAAGTATTTAGTCAGCCATCAATTGTGCAAGTTCTCCCACTTAAAAAGATGAGAGAGGCCTGTAATTTTCATCATAGGTACACGTCAACTATGACAGACAAATTGAGGAAAGAAAAATCCAGAAAATCACATTGTAGGATTTTTAATGAATTTATTTGCAAATTATGGTGGAAAATAAGTATTTGGTCACCTACAAACAAGCAAGATTTCTGGCTCTCACAGACCTGTAACTTCTTCTTTAAGAGGCTCCTCTGTCCTCCACTCGTTACCTGTATTAATGGCACCTGTTTGAACTTGTTATCAGTATAAAAGACACCTGTCCACAACCTCAAACAGTCACACTCCAAACTCCACTATGGCCAAGACCAAAGAGCTGTCAAAGGACACCAGAAACAAAATTGTAGACCTGCACCAGGCTGGGAAGACTGAATCTGCAATAGGTAAGCAGCTTGGTTTGAAGAAATCAACTGTGGGAGCAATTATTAGGAAATGGAAGACATACAAGACCACTGATAATCTCCCTCGATCTGGGGCTCCACGCAAGATCTCACCCGGTGGGGTCAAAATGATCACAAGAACGGTGAGCAAAAATCCCAGAACCACACGGGGGGACCTAGTGAATGACCTGCAGAGAGCTGGGACCAAAGTAACAAAGCCTACCATCAGTAACACACTACGCCGCCAGGGACTCAAATCCTGCAGTGCCAGACGTGTCCCCCTGCTTAAGCCAGTACATGTCCAGGCCCGTCTGAAGTTTGCTAGAGTGCATTTGGATGATCCAGAAGAGGATTGGGAGAATGTCATATGGTCAGATGAAACCAAAATATAACTTTTTGGTAAAAACTCAACTCGATCGTGTTTGGAGGACAAAGAATGCTGAGTTGCATCCAAAGAACACCATACCTACTGTGAAGCATGGGGGTGGAAACATCATGCTTTGGGGCTGTTTTTCTGCAAAGGGACCAGGACGACTGATCCGTGTAAAGGAAAGAATGAATGGGGCCATGTTTCGTGAGATTTTGAGTGAAAACCTCCTTCCATCAGCAAGGGCATTGAAGATGAAACGTGGCTGGGTCTTTCAGCATGACAATGATCCCAAACACACCGCCCGGGCAATGAAGGAGTGGCTTCGTAAGAAGCATTTCAAGGTCCTGGAATGGCCTAGCCAGTCTCCAGATCTCAACCCCATAGAAAATCTTTGGAGGGAGTTCAAAGTCTGTGTTGCCCAGCGACAGCCCCAAAACATCACTGCTCTAGAGGAGATCTGCATGGAGGAATGGGCCAAAATACCAGCAACAGTGTGTGAAAACCTTGTGAAGACTTACAGAAAACGTTTGACCTGTGTCATTGCCAACAAAGGGTATATAACAAAGTATTGAGAAACTTTTGTTATTGACCAAATACTTATTTTCCACCATAATTTGCAAATAAATTCATAAAAAATCCTACAATGTGATTTTCTGGATTTTTTTTCTCATTTTGTCTGTCATAGTTGACGTGTACCTATGATGAAAATTACAGGCCTCTCTCATCTTTTTAAGTGGGAGAACTTGCACAATTGGTGGCTGACTAAATACTTTTTTTTCCCACTCTATATAGGCTATTTGTAAAGTAAAAAAGTATAGACTAAAGCCTACAATGCAACGGGTTATTGAACACAGAACTGGGCTCAATCAGAGAACTTAGCCTAAAACAAATTCATAATCGGCTATAGGCTTTAACAAAATAATAACGGGTGTAGGCCAACTCATAGGCCTAATGTAGCCTATTATTTCATGAATAAGTCTATTTTATTGTCAGGCTTCATAATGTAGCTAAACTTCATGTATAAAAACAACATTCCCAATACAAAAAGACCTAGCAAATGTTAAGAGAAAATGAAATCAATTGTTAAAATTATTTAAGATATGATGAATTAGCCTATCACAATTTCAGGCTACCAGAAATTAGTGAAATTCAAATTATGATGAAACTCCAAACCACTTCTGAACAAGCATAGGCTAACCCTTTCAAATTAATATGCGCCAAATATATAGATATAAAGCTATATATACAGCTCTGGAAAAAATTAAGAGACCACTGCAAATGTTTCTTAAATCAGCATCTCTACATGTATGACAGCCATTCCATTCCAGTGTCTGTTGAATTCCAACACAGGTACTCCTCATTCTACTGAATTAGGTACTGATTAGGTGATCACCTGAACCAAATCTTATTTAACGAGGAAAAGTATAAAAACCACTGCTGTGGTCATCACTATCTTCTTGCAATAGGACCAGCTGGATGGCAAAAACAGTGCTAATAGTACCTCAAAAGTAATATTAATAAAAAAAATAACTATTGACCATGCCAAAATAGTTGAAAAGGAACGTTTTGAGTGAGGATAAGAAGGGTTCAATTCTAGCTTTACTGGAAGAGGGATACAGTGAGCATCAGGTTGCTTCCATCCTTAAAATTTCAAAGACAGCGTTTCATAAGAACAAGATCAAACAGCAGACATTGGGGACAACAAAGCTACAGACCGGCAGAGGGCGAAAATGACTCCCTACTGACCGGGATGACCGCCAACTCATTCGAATGTCACTCAACAACCGTAGGATGACATCAAGTGACCTACAAAAATAATGGCAAACGACCGCTGGGGTGAAGTGCACAGCGAGGACGGTTCGAAACAGGCTCCTAGGGGCAGGGCTGAAGTCGTGCAAAGCTAGAAAAAAAACTTAATCAATGAGAATCAAAGAAGAGCCAGGCTGAGGTTTGCAAAAGACCATAAGGATTGGACCGTAGAGGACTGGAGTAAGGTAATCTTCTCTGATGAGTCCAATTTTCAGCTTTGCCCAACACCTGGTCATCTAATGGTTAGATGGAGACCTGGAGAGGCCTACAAGCCACAGTGTCTCACACCCACTGTGAAATTTGGTGGAGGATCGGTGATGATCTGGGGGTGCTTCAGCAAGGCTGGAATCGGGCAGATTTGTCTTTGTGAAGGACGCATGAATCAAGCCACGTACAAGGTTGTGCTGGAAGAAAACTTGCTTCCTTTTGCTCTGACATTGTTCCCCAACTCTGAGGATTGGTTTTTCCAGCAGGACAATGCGCCATGCCACACAGCCAGATCAATCAAGGTGTGGATGGAGGACCACCAGAACAAGACCCTGTCATGGCCAGCCCAATCTCCAGACCTGAACCCCATTGAAAACTTCTGGAATGTGATCAAGAGGAAGATGGATGGTCACAAGCCATCAAACAAAGCCGAGCTGCTTGAATTTTTGCGCCAGGAGTGGCATAAAGTCACCCAACATCAATGTGAAAGACTGGTGGAGAGCATGCCAAGACGCATGAAAGCTGTGATTGAAAATCAGGGTTATTCCACCAAATATTGATTTCTGAACTCTTCCTAAGTTAAAACATTAGTATTGTGTTGTTTAAAAATGAACATGAACTTATTTTCTTTGCATTATTCGAGGTCTGACAACCCTGCATCTTTTTTGTTATTTTGACCAGTTGTCATTTTCTGCAAATAAATGCTCTAAATGACAATATTTTTATTTGGAATTTGGGAGAAATGTTGTCAGTAGTTTATAGAATAAAACAAAACTGTTAATTTCACCCAAACACATACCTATAAATAGTAAAACCAGAGAAACGTATATTTTTGCAGTGGTCTCTTAATTTTTTCCAGAGCTGTATATAGGCTATGCTATAGGTTAATCTCTGAGTTCTCTTTTATGCAAATTCCTATTATATTCAGTTCAGTTTTGTTCTGTGCTGTTCTGTTCTAGTATGTTCTAGAATGTTCGGTTCTGATATTCTGTTCTAGACCTATTCAATAAGTGTAGCCTAAAATAAGCACTTTTAAGCCTACATGTTTCATAACAGCGTGTGAACGGACAAAAATAAGTAGGCCTAATCTAAACGACTAACTTGGCAGTTTTAATTTAATGCAGAAGACAGAGTGAAGTGCGTGCTTTTTACCACGGGTTCAATTTAGTTGCTAAGCAACTACCTTGGTATGGCAAATCATCCGTGAAATGTAAATCTTCCAAAGCTGGATGGTGCGTTTTGTCCCACGCCATGAAAGAAGTTCGAAAGTCTCAAAAATAAAACCAGACCAAACCGTATATTTACGGAGATCCCAAAATGTCCCCCAATGAACAAAAGCAATTAGGCCTGGTTCGTCCTACTTCTAGATTTTTCAGGCAGCTATTGCTGTATTTTTCTTCGCACAACAGATAGGACTAATGAAGGCAACAGACAATTAGGCGTAGGCCTATCGGCTATTTCGTTTTGGTCATAAAAAAAAAGCTAATGAATATGGCTAGTCATTAAACACAAAATAGTCCTAGATAGGCCTAGGCATAGGACTAAGCAAAATCGATTAGCCTAATAAAGTCAATAAAATACGAATGCATCATTAGTTCTAAGAAATAATGCACACAAAAACTAAAATGTAGACTTTATTTGAATTGCACTAAAAGCGCATAACCTATAATATAGAAATATGGTCTATACAACATCAGGCTTGTTGATTACGATTTCAGACCAAAACACTTCAAGAGTTTACACGAAAAGTTGTTCTTATTTCGGATATTCCCTATTGAGCTTTCCTATTCATGTAGAGCATATAGTGCATTCATTCGATCCAGTTGTACTTTTTTAGGTCGGTGTGTTGAGTGGCAAGTTTTTTTATTGCTTTGAAAAGGTCTGAAGGTCAAAAATGAGCACCCCGCCTGCAGTTTCCTCTCAGTCTATTGGCCTATATTAAAGATCAATTAATTTCAGACTATTGGCTATATTTTCATAGACTAAAGATTGTAAATCCCAAACTCTCACATTGCAGGCATCGATTAGGCCTATGCCAAATATTCTGCGTATCAGATATTCAAAGTTGGCCTATTCTTCTTTCTGTACCATTGAAAACACAATGGTAGGCTAACCATTATGACAAATGTATTTTTCTCAATAATCCTTGATGAAATAACCACTAAAAATAAATTACTGTCAAAGTCAACACATAGAACTATACAAGGTTACAATAACAAACAACACCGACGTCAGCTTTTGGGAATGTGTGTTCCTTTGAAAATATCATCATTGTATAAAACGGTAAAGTCATGAATTACAAAATAACACAGGCCTAATGCAAAGTTTTGAGGGGAAATACATTATTGCTCATTATAGTACATTAATTATAACAGAAAGTCAACATGGTGAAGAAGATTCCAATTCTTAAAAAATATTGTAATTATAACTTGTTTGTAAATACAAAACTAAAAACATATACAACTATTGCTTGAAAATGTCATGTGAAACCCCCAAGCCCCTTCGACAACTGCAGAGGTGAACATTTACAATAGCATTAAGTGCTGCAAAGGGGACAAAAAAAGTGTGTTTGATTTAGTTTGTTCTAAAATATGATATATTACACAAGGTGAAATATTACACACAAAACAAAGAAGGGCAATCATGTAGAGGTTAAAGCTTATCATTGTCTTTTACGTGTGGCAAAGGACTGCAGAAATCCTTTTGGTGAAAGCATGGCATGTTCCAAATAAAATAAAAGGTAAAGATGCTGTACATACACACATTTTATTGGAATATATATCAGGCTGAAAACTGATGAAAATGATTTCCTAAATCCTAATGTGCCAAAATTTACTTGAATAAAAATTACTTGAAGAGTTGACCCTCTCATTGCGCGGGCCATTTGACCATGTGTAATGTCGCGTTTGTTTTAAGTTAGGCTACTCCTTTCCTAAAAGAAAATAGGCCTACCAGACACACCGTTGGTCTGTTGGCTGGTCAGGTTGGAGTAATGTGGATGGGAAAGATTTGTATCTTGTTTCATTGTTTATCATGTAAAAAGTATTATTCCCACTTGGCATCACAGTATGAAATATAATTGATATTGCTCGTATTTTCTCGGCCTAGACAGTGTCTTATTGAAGCCTAAAGAAATATTATTGTCCTGTGTTTTGTTTATTTCTCACGTATCGCTGAACATTCGCTTGCAGTTCATTGATGGTGACGGTGTGTCTGAGCTCATGTTGCCGACCTGAGAGTACTCGTCCTCCGGGCTGTGTGGCAGCCCCGGCGGCGTCATCCTCTTCTCCTTCTGCCTGCGGTTGCAGAACCAGACCCGGACCACCTCCTTCTCCAGCTGCAGACTGTCCGCCAGAGAGGTGATCTCCTGGCCAGCGGGTTTGGGGCTTTTAAGGAAGTGGCTCTCCAAAGCTCCTTTGACGCTCACCTCGATGGACGTGCGCTTTTTCCTCTTCCTGCCCTGCGCCGCGATCTTATCGATGCTGGTGGGGCTACCGGTGGTCGAGTCGGCCTCTTCCAGCCATTTGTTGAGCAGCGGCTTCAGCTTGCACATGTTCTTGAAACTCAGCTGCAGCGCCTCGAACCTGCATATCGTGGTCTGTGAGAAGACGTTACCGTAAAGGGTGCCCAGTGCCAAGCCCACATCCGCTTGCGTAAAGCCCAGTTTGATCCGGCGCTGTTTGAACTGCTTGGCGAAGTGCTCCAGGTCGTCCGAGGTCGGCGTGTCCTCGTCGGACTGCGGGTCGTGGCTCACCCCGCCGTGGTGCTGCTGGTGATGCGGATGCTGGTGGTGGTGATGGTGATGATGATGACTGCCCTGGTCGAGATCAGGGGAGTCCACCCTCACCATCCCCGGGTGCATTAGGCTCCCCGGTGAGCTGAGCATCCCGTTAACCGTGAATCCCCCGGACTGGGAGTAGATCAGCGACTGTTGCTGCTGCTGCCCTTCGGAAATGGAGGCTATATGCGCGGCTGAGGTGCCACCCCAGGCTCCTGGGTGTGCCTGGTGGGAGCCCAGATGCAGAGACCTGTGGTGTAGAGCGGAGCCTGAGTGCAGATCCTCCCTGCCGGAGTTTCTCTTCACGTCCTGCGGCTGATGGCTGCCCGTCATCCCCACGGGGCTGGAGGACCAGGGAGAGCCGGCCTCGGCAGCTGCCACTGCGGCTGCTGCCGCGGCGGCGTGAGGCAGGGATGTCATCCACTGGTGGGCATGGCTTAACATGTGTCCCCCGTTGCTCGTCGCCATAGCGCCCTGCATAAAGTCACTCTGCACCATCTTCACCGAGGGGTCCACTCTGTATCCACCAGACACCGAGGTGACTGCGGTGCTGCCCGGCTGCATGCCACCGACGCCCCGGTCTGAGTGCACGATGGAGCCGGTGGATAGGGTCCTATTGCTGGCCAGGTATGGACTAGAGGTGGCTGTGGCCATTCCCCAAACCATAAAGCCTGTGAGTTATCTCCCTTTTCCCTCGTTGGATCAGCTTCTCTTCTCAAACAGAATGCTCTAATCCAAGAATAAAGAAATCAATACTATGAGAAAGCGTGGTGAATGTTGCTTTATACTATATACCATCAAATGGAGATACAAATAATTCAAACTAATCCATCAAAAATATTCACAAAAATGCAAATGAAAGTTCATGTTTTGTTTATCAATTAATGGAATGAAACGGTATTTACGTTGCACCAGTAAAAAGGCTGCGGTTGGTGCATAAATAATCTTTACGCATTCAGTTTAGATAGTTTTTTGTGTGAATATATTAATTTAAAAAATGAAAAGTTTTTTGCGTCCTGTAAAGTTCTACTGGACGTATAGATTTAGTAATCTCCCACAAAAGGACGCTCTCTTCTAGGATCCTTGTCGAAGGAGGCTTGTTGGAGAAGGACCATTTATTGTCTCTTTGTAAACACTCCTGTGGCTCCTCGGCTGCTTTTCTGAAGTATTTGAAGCTGCACAATTCCAAATGATACAACGGTCTACATAAATGCTTGTATCTATTTTCTTTCTTCACTCTTTTTCTCCTTCCATCTGACACTTCTATCCGTTCCTCCCTGGAAGCGCGTGGACACGCGAGTGTTTACCCTGTGCCAAGCGTGCGCACGCCGTTCCCATCTTCCACCAATTACCAGCGGAAGTGGAGAGCAGGACTCCCGCTGATTGGACGATACCCAGAGAGAGGGATTGGCAGGTCTCGAGAGTTCGGTGCACTGCCTCCGGTGCGCAAGGCAAGGTTCCCTTCTCTGAAAAAACAACAACATATGCATTGATTAGATACTCATAACAATAACAGACTGATATTGATCATATTGGCATTGTAATTGGTAGGCTATTATAGCGTAGCCTACATTTTAATTAATATAAGTAGCCACAAAACCATTAATAGGCCTAATAGGCCTAATGATAATGGTATTGTATCATTTATCATAACACAATAATCAAAACAATCATAGACTATAAGAACCCAATATCCATCATCTCACTTGCTTATAATCAAATAGCCTAACATTCGATCACTAAACGGTTAACGTGGAATTGATGGTTTGATGAAGGAGGTTTCCATGCGGAAACAGGCAACCTCACTGAACCTCGGAGAGCGAGAAAGAGAGAGAGAGAGAGAGAGAGAGAGAGAGAGAGAGAGAGAGAGAGAGAGAGAGAGAGAGAGAGAGAGAGAGAGAGCAGCCCCACGAAAACAATGCCAAATTGAGCAGTCCTTTTGGGGATTGAACGGACACACTCTGACTCTCGCCTTTCTTACGCCAGTCAGTGATGTCAGGCCCGAACAACGCAACATATCTGTGTTTTTCCTCCTCTGTCAAATAGCGTAGCGGCGGGGGCCTGTGCCAATGATACTCAGGTCGGCTCTGGATAGACACTCAGGGGTTCTGTACGCCACTTGCATCTTAATGCACTCTCCCTTTCATACTGAAGCAAGGCCCACTGGGCGTGAGCCGGGTGCACTACATTTACACATGAGGCAAGCCAGTTCGTTTTTTCTATCTTCGGGAGATGTGTTATTTTAATATACTGTTTCCAGAGTGTGTGCGAGTGATGGTAAGCTAAATCATAAGCTTTCTCCTAATATTCCTAGCCACAAGATTTTCCCAGTCTTAGAAACCCGAACTCTCAACACACGGAGCTTTCTTTCAATTGAAAGAAGAGACATTGCATGGAGACACAACCAGGTGCAGCCAAATAAATGTACAGCCAAAACGTATGTTTTTTTCCTGGAAGATTTCTCCTGGATTTGATTCAAGTAAGTTTTGGGGAAAATAAAGCAAAAAGTAAACATTTGTGTGTACATGGGCTCGAAGGATACTCTGCATGCCAATGGGAGCTTTGCGTTAAAGTTCGAGTTGTGCGTTCAAATTAGGCCTTAAAGGCCCAGTGCAGTCAAAAACTGAATTTTCCTGTGTTTAGTTAAAAATTTTCATTTTAGTCATTTAGCAGACGCTTTTATCCAGAGCGACTTACATGAGCAATTAGGGTTAAGTGCCTTGCTCAAGGGCACATCTACAGATTTTTCACCTAGTCTGCGCGGGGATTAGAACCAGCGACCTTTCGGTTACTGGCACAACGCTCTTAACCACTAAGCTACCTGCCGCCCCAATAAGAAAGAGTATTCCAAACCTCTCTGCCAATAACAGCTAGTTTTCAGTTTCCCCCTCCCTATTCAGACCACTTCCAGACAGTCCTAGCAAAATTCATGCTTGAGAAATTGCTCTTTGCTATTTAAGTTACTGTCAAATTGTATTCCAAGATGAATTGTCGGAATTATAGTGTAGGCGAAACGGACTCCAATGCACAATATGACCGAACACGGTACCCCCTTCTCCTATTCAGATCACCATGGAAACCGGGTAGGGGTGTTAAGTATGTCTCTCCAAGTCCCCATCAATGGGGCGAGCTGCCCTCCCTGCGCGAGGGCATTCCGTTTTAACCCGCGAGAGACACAGCAAGATCATTGGGCCCCACAGGCGACACAAGGATTCAATGCATGGAAGAAATCAAAAATATAAAAGTAATCAATGTTAGATTTCTATCGAGAGCTATTCGATGGACCTGGTTGCACAAACCCAGGACGGGGTCGATCTTATAGCCTAGACCTAGGCTGGCATGTTGTAGGCTATTCGGTATTTCGTTATAAATCAAATGGCATAGCAGGTATGCTTTTTAAAATAATATTCTTAGAATAAAAAAAATAAGAAGTTAACGAACATAATCTGGATGAACCTTACATTACAATGTAGAGGGGAAGGCTATTTCAACCCTATAAAACAATATCAAACGAATAATGTAATAATACAATAATAGTATGTGTGTGTGTGTGTGTGTGTGTGTGTGTGTGTGTGTGTGTGTGTGTGTTTTATATGTGAAATAGGCCTACGTCAAAGTGTGTAGTACAGTGTCCTGGAACAAGACAATTTGAGAATGTTGACATCTTATATTTCTCCCTCCCCTGAAAACGTTTATTATTGCTACTTAAGCCCGTCATCACCAAGACGAAGGCCTGAATCATTCAAGCGAAATGCAACCAGAAAGTGCGTTTGTCATTACTTTTTTTAAAACTTAATTACCGACGACCAGACAGACACGTTTTATTGCACTTAAGGAACGCATAATTTACTGCGCTCACCTCGTTCACATGCGCTTTTGCTTATCTGGGTTTATGCGTTAATAAGCCGCCCTCATAAGCACAGGGATAATTGATTTAATGCTGTAATTTCCACTAGACAGAGGCCTTGTCCTAATGTATAGTATGTAACATGTCTAACAGCTACTGACAAAACAGAATAATATTGGTTTAATGACCTTTTTTAAATGATATAAACCTCTGCAGTCACCAGTACATGTATAGTTAGATATCTGTGTCTTGCCTTTCAGGATTATACAATGTACAGTAGTAGCACAATACAAACTCCACCTCACACTATTACAGCCTGTAACCCTCTCATCACACATATTTAGGGCCAGGAGTTTTTCCTGACCAAGAGACCTGTAGTCTATAATAGGGCCCAACGTTTTCCTAGGTCAGGTGGTGTGGTCAGGAGAAACTGTCAATATACATAATGTGTTGCTCTGGGAGCAATAATGTTTCTCATGTGCTGTGTTGGCGCAGTGTGGAGCAGGCCAGTGTTGACTGTTTGATATTCATGGAGGAAGCTGGGTGGAGAGACCTTCTTATGATGCACATATTTTAGCCCTCTCTTCTGTCTTTTGCTCTCTCGCTCTGGCTCTTAATCTCTCTCTTTTCCTCTCCCTCCCTCCCTCCCTCTCTCCCTCTCTTCTCTCATTAGTTTTTCTCTCTCTGTCTATCTGCTCCCCATCTGCACTCAGGGCTGCAGAGAAGAGGTGCACTATACACTCCAGTCCTTGAGGGCAGCAGGAATTTCCTAGGTCCCATGCTCCATCTAACCTTTTCTTTCACTCTCTCTCTCTCTTTCCAGGTTCTGTCTTCCATGGTTTGTCTTCATTTCCCTCTTTCACTGTCTCCACCCCTCCCTCCAGCATCCCTCCCCTCTCCCACCCTCTCTCCGTTCATCTCTCTCTCCCTCTGTTTCTGTCTCCAATATGCACAGCGGTTGGGCTACTCTAGCTGCAGGCTATTTTCTCTGGTAGACTTTAGAAATATGCAAATGCAGCAGTTCCCTTAACAAAAAAACACATGAATTTCACAAGTGATCACATGTGAAATAAATGTCACAACATGGGGATGCAACATTTCAACATCTGATACCATGAAACTACACGTGACAACATTTGAATGTTTTTCACATGTAAAACTGCAAATTCGATTTTTACATGTGAAAGTTTGATTTTCACATGCGAAAAATGCAATTCCACATGTGAGAGTTAGATTTTCACATGTGAAAGTTTCTCACATGTGAAAGTGCAAATTCGATTTTCACATGTGAAAATACAATTCCACATGTGAGAGTTAGGTTTTCACGTGTGAACATTTTTCACGTGAAACTGCAAATCTCACATGTGAATCTGCAATTCACGTGAGGTGAAAACATGTTATTCTCCTAATGTGAAAAGGTGGTGTTAACATGTGAACTAAATGTAATACATATAGTTTCACATGTGAACAACTGACCTCACATGTGTCACTTTTGTTTTCAGCTCAACGTGAAAACAGCTATTTCACATGTGAAATTATTTATCAATTAATCTGACTATTCTCTCATCATTGATTTAATTTGCTTATTTCAGCAATTTGAGGGTTTTCTGTATAGTTGTCTAATGTTGGTGGGGCATATTATTTTATTTTAATGTTACTGCTGAATCACTATGATAAATACAATCGTTTTTATTGAGTGTACCTTTAACAACTCTGAGATCCACTTTGAAGTCCAATGTGTAGGAATACAGGTTGAATCAGTTATTGACACAGGCATGGTGGCATAGCAGGAAGATAGGAACGCTGCGAACCAAGAGGTTGTTAGCTCAAATCCCAGGTGAGGACATGTTGAATAATAATTACTTTATAAAAAAACATACACAATGTGATCGTGTGTGAAATATGTAAATTGAAAACAATGCTCATTTGATCCAAACTGCTTGTTTCTGTTTGCAAGGCATCACCTGTGAAAACTCGTGTAATATCATCACATCCCAAACCGCATGATTTCACATGTGAAATATATTTGTACACGTGAAATTCAGTTTTTTCCGTAAACTACAGAGGACAAGAAAAGAGGAGCACTCTGCATCTGTGTTCCTGGAGCTTTCAGCTCTGAGAGACACATGATTTGCCTTTCTCTGGACATCTCTCTATCAAAGGAGTGGTACAGGACTTACCGACAGGAGGAGAGAGAGAGAGAGAGAGAGAGAGAGAGAGAGAGAGAGAGAGAGAGAGAGAGAGAAAGGAAGGAAGAGAGAGAGTAATTTAGTTGTCATTTATCCTCCGTAGTTATAATGGTCAGTTGGTTATTCCCTCCCTCCGGAGCTGCTCTCTCCTGTATCCAAAAGAGATGAAGTCAAGACCAGATGGGAGCCCTGGAGGCCCAGACCCAAGACCCCAAGTTGTTGATTCATCATGGAGAGCTTGACTGGTTCACTGGTTCATATGTCAATGTGTCGACATCTCTTCCAGTATCAATGAATGATACACACTTCCCTTGTTTCACTCCCTCCTCGACCCTCAGGTTGATCACAGTTGAACCTCTCTCCCTCTCCCTATGGAGGGTTACTACTGCTTCTCTCTGCCCCATCATTCACACATACACAGCATCTGAGACTGATAAAGGAGAGGAGATTACTGTATCCATGCTCATCGTACGCTCTCTCTCTTTCGCGCCTCATTTTCCAAGTCGCTCTCTGAGAGCTGTCTTCTCTCTTTCTCCCACACATACATCTCCTTTCATCTGTCTTTCAGTCCCAGGAGTAGAGACTCAGGGTCACCTTACTGCTCTCTCTCTCTCTCTCTCTCTCTCTCTCTCTCTCTCTCTCTCTCTCTCTCTCTCTCTCTCTCTCTCTCTCTCTCTCTCTCTCTCTCTCTCTCTCTCTCTCTCTCTCTCTCTCTCTCTCTCTCTCTCTCTCTCTCTCTCTCTCTCTCTCTCTCTCTCTCTCTCTCTCTCTCTCTCTCTCTCTCTCTCTGTCTACCTCTCTCAAAATAGTTTGACCACACTTTGAGGAGTGGGGAAGAGGAGGAGGGAGAAAAGGTGAAAGAACTAGATTGATACAGTTCTCTCTGTTTTTAAATAGATAGAAATCAATCACTCCTCCTCCTCCTCCTCCTCCTCCTCCTCCTCCTCCTCCTCCTCCTCCTCCTCCTCCTCCTCCTCCTACTGTTCTGATTGGGAGTGTGTCCGACCTTCATCTCATCCCTGAGCCAGAGACAACCCTCACAGCAGGAGACGCATTCTAACCACAACCCCCTGCTGCTTGTTTCTAGCACAGACAGAGGGAGTCACAGACAGTGAGAGGGAGGGAGAGAGAGAGGGGGAGGGAGGGAGGGAGAGAGGGAGAGATGGTGGAAGAAGATGAAAGGGAGAGAGAGAGAGAAAGAAAGAGTGTGAGAGAGTAAGAGAGAGAGAGAGAGAGAGAGAGAGAGAGAGAGAGAGAGAGAGAGAGAGAGAGAGAGAGAGAGAGAGAGAGAGAGGAAAGAGGGAAGCTCTACAGTGATTATAACAACAGTGCGTAGTCGGTGCCCGTATCCAAATAGAAGACAGAACAGAACATGTTCATTAAAATGTACTAGAATACCCCACAGACATCCAGAGAAGGAGTTGAAGTGAAGCCATAGTCTAGCTTGGTTGTTTGGGCTGTGTCAATATCATTGATGTATACAGGCTACCTCTTCGATCTTGTCAATAGTTCATCTAGAAAAGACCTGTGCAGCTTCAAGTGGTTCCTCAAATGAGAACATTTGGGAAGCCCTCGAAATACAGCACTTTGATGTGAACTAATTAGGGAAGGAGGGAACAAGGGAACGAGGGAGGACAGGAGAAGAGGGAAGAGGGAATCCTATTTTATAGCTCTGATTGGAACACAATGAATTGCCACCCCCTGCTGTGGCCCAAATGATCAGGCCCAAAGGACAGATGCACTGGTTAAACGTTGTTGTGGGGTAGTCCATTATGTGTGGACATGGGTGGCTAATGTGTGAAAATGACATTAATTAATTTCACCACATGATTTTCACAAGGGTAAGGGGGGCTGTGAGGTATGTCGAGAGAAAGACAGCATTTACTGTATAGTGTGTGCGTGTGCGTGCGTGTCACACCTGATTGCAGAATATGTAAGGGATAATCAACGAGGGGCTATGCGTTCTCTGGAAAATAATGAACGACGTGGAAGGTGTGTTCCACGAAGTGTTAGCGGAGTGGAACTAACCTTCCACGGAGTTGCATTATTTTCCAGAGAACGCATAGTGCCCCTCGTTGATTATCCCAGTTATACCATGGATATAATCTAACATATTTACCGCTAGAAATGTGTTCATTTGCAGGTAGAAATGTGTGCAACATCCACTGAAGCAGCTTGCAAGTTTACTAGATAGTGACAATAGTTGCCTTGTGTTAGTTTACTAGTTTAGCTAACCAAACCATCAGTCCTTGCCTGTTATAATGAAAATCGAATTCAACAATGCCAATAATGTTTTCAATTTGACTTTTGGTTTCAAAAGCAGCTCGAACATAGAACATGTAATAATGAACTATAACCATTGAATTTTACATAAAAAATATACAGTGCGTTATAGGGAAATAATGCACGCTCTAGAATGCCCTTCAAGCCAATCAGAAACGAGTATTCAACAATGCCATGGTATAACAGTCTGATATTTTGCAGAAATACTGGAAACAAGTACGTGCATCCCTCCCATCTTATTTAGAAATGCAGAAATAGATGGGAGAGGAGGACAAGAAGAACAACTAAACTGGACTCAGACATAAGGTAAACATTTAGACTCATATTCAGGCAGTGTAGAGGAAATTGGAAGAGAACTAGGCTTCTGGTTTTATATGAAAATATTAAGGTCTTGTAGTGCAGTGCTGGATATGGAGAAGAAATGCAACAGACACAAATAAAAGGGAAAAGAGAGTCATTCATTTCCTTCTACCCTCTGAGTCTGATGCTTTCTCTCTCTCTCTCTCTCTCTCTCTCTCTCTCTCTCTCTCTCTCTCTCTCTCTCTCTCTCTCTCTCTCTCTCTCTCTCTCTCAATCTCTCTATATATATATAAAATCTCTTATATCTCTGTCTCTCCCTCCCTCCCTTCTCCCTGCCCCAACTCTCACTCTCTCTGCCACAAACACACATCACTGCCATCCAGCCTCTAGAAAGTAAGACTGAAAAACGACCAGGGAAAAATGGGTCAGGAAATACCTCCGGTTCTCCAAGCTGTAAGTATGGACAACCGTACCCCTGTACCCAAGCCCCGAGGCTGGCCAACTCAAACAGCCTGGTGTCCCTGAGGACCAAACTGGTCAAACAGACTCTGACCAGGGCCCAGGGCTCTGTGAATGGGGAGAGTTCTCCCTGCAGTTCCCCTCTGGGCCACACGATTATAGAGGCCTTCTGCAGTTAAGGAGCTTTCCCTTGTGGGTTCTCTGGGATTAGGAACATGTATCAAACTAATGTTACTTTTTAAAATCATAAATAAGCTAAAGATCAACATCTCCCCAAATTACCATACAACAAACACTCTAATAATTAACAATAACCGCTAATGGAATTTCTATGGTCTCTGGAAAAATCAGGAGGTATTTAAATTGTGTTAAACAAACAACTCATTGTTACTACTGTCTTGCTTACTCAGAACAATCAAAACTGTGCTCTTGGTCATGGTAATCAAGTTTATGACCACAGTAAGCAATGCACATACAGTGTATTCGGAAAATATTCAGACCCCTTGACTTTTTCCACATTTTGTTACGTTACAGCCTTATTCTAAAATGGATTAAATCGTTTTTCCCCCCCTCATTAATCTACACACAATACCCCATAATGACAAAGAAAAAAAAAGTTTTTTCGAGATTTTTGCTAATATATTTTTAAAAAGAGGGAAAAAAATAGGAAATATCACATTTACATAATTATTCAGACCCTTTATTCAGTACTATGTTAAAGCACCTTTGGCAGCGATTACAGCCTCGAATCTTCTTTGGTATGACGCTACAAGCTTGGCACACCTGTATTTGGGGAGTTTATCCCATTCTTCTCTGCTGATCCTCTCAAGCTCTGTCAGGTTGGAATGTGGAGCGTCGCTGCACAGCTATTTTCAGGTCTCTCCAGAGAAGTTTGATCGGGTTCAAGTCTGGACTCTGGCTGGGCCACTCAAGGTCATTCAGAGACTTGACCCGAAGCCACTCCTGCATTGTCTTGGCTTTGTGCTTAGGGTCGTTGTCCTGTTGGAAGGTGAACCTTCGCCCCAGTCTGAGGTCCTGAGCACTCTAGAGCAGGTTTTCATCAAGGATCTCTCTGTACTCTTCTCCGTGCATCTTTCCTTTGATCCTGACTAGTCTCCCAGTCCCTGCTGCTGAAAAACATCCCTACAGCATGATGCTGCCACCACCATGCTTCACCGTAGGGATGGTGCCAGGTTTCCTCCAGATGTGATTCTTGGTATAGGTGCCTTTTGGCAAACTCCAAGATAGCTGTCATGTGCCTTTTACAGAGGAGTGGCTTCCGTCTGGACTCTCTACCATAAAGTCCTGATTGGTGGAGTGCTGCAGAGATGGTTGTCCTTCTGGAAGGTTCTCCCATCTCCACAGAGGAACTCTGGAGCTCTGTCAGAGTGACCATCGGGTTCTTGGTCACCTCCCTGATCAAGGCCCTTCTCCCCCGATTGCTCAGTTTGGCCGGGCGGCCAGCTCTAGGAAGAGTCTTGGTGGTTCCAAACTCCTTTCATTTAAGAATGATGGAGGCCATTGTATTCTTGGGGACCTTCAATGCTGCAGACATTTTTTGGTACCCTTCCTCACATCTGTGCCTCGACAAAATCCTGTCTCGGATCTCTACGGACAATTCCTTTGACCTCATGGCTTGGTTTTTGCTCTGACATGCACTGTCAACTGTGGGGACCTTATATTGACAGGTGTGTGCCTTTCCAAATCATGTCCAATCAATTTAATTTACCACAGGTTGACTCCAATCAAGTTGTAGAAACATCTCAAAGATGATCAAAGGAAACAGGATGCACCTGAGCTCAATTTTGAGTATCATAGCAAAGGGTCTGAATAGTTACGTAAATAAGATATTTCAGTTTTTTTTTTTTTTTTTTACATTTGCAAAAATGTCAAAAAACCTGTTTTTGCTTTGTCATTATGGGGTATTGTGTGTAGATTGATGAGGAAAATGTTTTATTTAATCAATTTTAGAATAAGGCTGTAATGTAACAAAATGTGGAAAAATTCAAGGGGTCTGAGTACTTTCCAATGCAGTGTAGTATATTCTTTAGGCCTATGTTTGTCTGGTTTATTTGTGTCTTTCGTTTAGTGAAATATTTCAACAACCCATCTCTCCCTCCATCCAAAGCACTTTTCCTTTTTCCCTTTCTAACCCTATCTCTTTTTGTCATTGCCTCATGGACAGTATCTGCATGTGACAGATGACTGCCAAGATTAACGCATCATTATTATTTTTCCCATAAGAGGAGAACATACAGAAGGGACTCGAATGAGCAGTTTCACTGAGATAAACCATTCATAGTTGCCTCATTCCACCACAGAATGGTGAGCTCAGTGAGTGAGCTAAGTCCTATTGTCCGTTCCCATTTCAGACACACAGCTCTCCACAACTTCAATGGGACCCCTGCTAAACCAATTAAAGTGATATGTCCCACTCAACCTGAATATCTCTTCTTGCTGGAGCTCTGAGTGGTACCGCCCGCTTTGATACACAGCTGGGCTCCCTCAACTGTAGTGTCACGCACACACACACATATACGCACACACACACACGCACACCCACACACACACATACACACACATACACACACTGTCCTAGCTGAGTGGTATGACCTGCTTCGACACAGCAGTCCCATTCAGAGTGAAGGAGCTGATGGGTGCTATTCAAGTCATTGTTTAGTGCCATTGTTCCACATGTGGTATCCTTTACTTGTGATGCACTCTTCCACTCCTTACTGCAATCATGCAACAGTTCCATTCCATCAGCCTCAGTCACACGCACACACACACATGCACGCACGCACATGCATGTACGCACACGCACACACAAACACAAACACACATAGGGTTGCAAAGGGAGGGTATATTACTGGAAACTTTTTAAGTTTACCAGTAAACAACCAGAATGTTGGTATTTTTCTTGGATTTTATGTAATCTATCACAAGACATCTAGTGGCCCTTTTGGGCACTTCAGATTATCACAGGTGTCTGTAATTATCTCTGGCCCTCTGTGTGGCCTTATCATGTGTAAAATGTATTACATTGTTAAATACATGATCCTAAATATAAATCATAAAATTAGTGAATACCATTGGTGTTTAATATCAGGATTTCGGCATTAAATATCCTTTATATTCTTTTACACACTTTTATTTATAAGTATTTGTAGTCAATGCTTCAGCGTCAAACTGGTATCAGTTGTGAAAAAAGTGATAGTTGGAAGAGTGGCAGAGTTCATTGAAAATAATGCAATTGTTGATTAGATGCTTTTTTCATTAATTAGGTTATTTTCTCTTGAACCATATGGTCCAGCTACTAGAAACGAATGGACAATATGGACACAGATATAAAAAAGTAATACAATATATGAATAAAAAAAATGTAGTTACTCAAGTATAAATTACCAAAGTTACGCTAGATTCCCATACATTTTCTATTAATTACCAAAATTAACTTAGGTAAATTACCGGTAGCTTTGCAACCCTACACACACAGACACACACACACACACACACACACACACACACACACACACACACACACACACACACACACACACACACACACACACACACACACACACACACACACACACACACACACACACACACACACACACACACACACACACACACACACTGAGATGAGTTTAGATCATATACTCCAGCAGCAGAAGCTCAGTAGACCACATATTTATGACATCACAGCATCATCAGAGCGATGCAACATGGCCCGAGCAGCATCTTCTAACCTCAGGAAAACAGTTGACCTCCTGTCCTGTTTAACCCCTCTGAACCAGGTCTACAGATCCAATAGGCCTGACCTACCCAATGACTGCATATAAACCTACCCAGCACAGGCAGGCAGACTGGCTTCCCCATACTGCTAACTCCACACAGCCAGGCAGGCTGGCCTCCCCATACTGCTAGGCAGGCAGACTGGCCTACCCATACTGCTAACTCCACACAGCCAGGAAGGCTGGCCTCCCCATACTGTTAACTCCACACAGCCAGGAAGGCTTGCCTCCCCATACTGTTAACTCCACACAGCCAGGAAGGCTTGCCTCCCCATACTGTTAACTCCACACAGCCAGGAAGGCTTGCCTCCCCATACTGTTAACTGCACTCAGCCAGGCAGGCTGGATCAGAGAGGACCTTGGGAGGCCGAGGCACGGGATGAAAACGCACAACGGTCTACTTTACCTCTCCTCTTTGATCTGCACTATCAAAGACATCTCCCCTCCTCTCCTCCTACCCCTCTTCTCCTCTCCTCCCTGGACTAAAGGCTACACTGTAGTTTTTGTTTGTTGTTGTTATTGATATTGTTTTCCCACTTTGTAATACAAAGTCAGCTGACCATGAGTCTGATGCTAATGTGAAGGTGGAGAGGGTTTTTTAATGAACGCCAGTGCAGATCAGAGGGGCTCGGGCCGGAGGGAGAGGAGAGGAGATTGTAGCATTGAACATCAAACCCACACAACTATCAGAGGAACTTCTGTCTTTGACCAGCCATGACCTCCTTTACAGTACAAGACCCCAGTCTCAATGATTTCAGGGGGTAACTACAACATAATCCTTTCACTATATGAAATCATAAAAATTGCTATTGGAAAAATAACAAACGTTTTTTTATGGCTGTTTTGTATCTCATATTTGCTTATCGCTTTTTGTGGATTCATGCCACCAAGGTTAGGGCCCTGAGTCATTCCAGACCACCTAACCTGAACAGGATAAACTCTGGCTCGTATGGGCTATAGAGAATGTAGTTTTTCCTGGTTAGGTCACATGGTTATTGGATTTGTTAGCCCACTCTGCTCCTCAGTGAAGTGTGTCTCCTTTGTTTTAATGGGTTTACTGCCCAAGATGCAGATCACCTGAACAGGAAATTGATGCTACATTGGTTGCGCCACTATAACAATCGAAACCCGCATCTGAAATCTGAACCAGGAAGTGCATGCACAGTTGACCCTCATTATTTGTGGGGACAGACATAACAGAGGAGGGGGGAAAGGGAAAGATGGAGAGAGGAGAGCCTGAGAGGGGGGATGAAGAAAAAAAAACCTCTTACATGTCCACCTTTCCTTTTTCTACTCACCCTCATGACCTGTAATCATGAAGGCAACGAGGAAAGAAGAAAAAGAGGATAGTTAATTATGTGTACAGACAACACAAAGGAGAGGAAGGAGAGAGAGAGAGTGTGAGAGAGAGATATTTGTTTACCTTCCCCCCCTCTTCCACCAGTAGAGAGGGGGATTCATTAGAGTCTTGTGTAAATCAATCTGCTTCTCCTTAAAGTGCTGTCAATTACAGCCACGACGCCTGGCAGCCTGACATCACTCTGTGGAGATTTAACTTGAAGGCCAATTAATCATCATGATTAATTCACTCACAAACCAGGTGCAAATGTTCAACTTGTGCTCACACACACATGGGTGGCTCGCATGGACGTGCAAACACACACACACACACACACACACACACACACACACACACACACACACACACACACACACACACACACACACACACACACACACACACACACACACACACACACACACACACACACTAAAGAGGGGAGGTCCTCAAAGGGGGAGAGCTTGAGTGCCCACATGCTTCTACAACAACCCACCTGATACTCTACTTTAGTTCAATACTATCCACACATTAAGACAGGGACATACTAAAATTGCATATGTTTAGAAGCACATATACACACACGTACAAGCCTGCACACACACACACATGAACGCTCACATGCACGCACATACCATCAGCCACCAGCCTTTGTCCAAGGATATAGGACCCTGTTTGAGATTGGTTTACACTGCAGCAGTGCAGTGGTATTGTTGACACAGCCTTGATAGTTGAATATAAATCGCAGGAATTAACTTGCTCTCATAATGAATTATATCTTCCATTGCACAAGGTCCCTATGTCACCCACTGTTCAGCAGTGACGTGAAGTCAGGGTAGGCAGGATAGGCAGTGCTTACCCTGTGATAATCTAATTTTAAAAAGGTGTTATGAAAAGCCAAATATTTGTTTTAATCATATAAGAAAAAAAAAGAAGAAATTGTAATCAAATATTTTTTCTAATTGATTCTGGTGTTTTTATGCTCAAAATCAAAAGATTTGCTTCAAAACCTCATTCGCCAGGGTATCCATGCCTTCCTTCACACCCATTGAAATTCATTGAAATCGTTGATGCGTGCGGCCGTTCCTAACTTCAGCCACTGTTGATGGACAGGATCAGCATAGGCCTCACTGCTTTGCCTTGCTTCATTCGTTGCATTGAGCCGATTTCATATGTAGCGCATTCACATTTGGGCATGTCTACATAATTTTGTGCTCACATCCCTTGAACTGAACAAAGCCAGCTAGCTAGCAAAAACAACCTGACAAATGGACACTACACTGCATCTCAAACTATTTTCCAAGTTGGATTTCCAAGGAAAACTTGGTATAATTTAGAGAGGGTGACCAACAACTGAGCTTCCTGACGTTCATCAGAGAAAGGGAAAGAAATCGTGACAACAGCACGCTGCTGATGGCTTCTGGATATGATACCTGGCTGTCAAAGGCATCAACCGGTTTTCTGCTGATGGTCTATGGATTTTCAGCTACACACAGGGCCGGCTCTAGCCTTTTGTGGGTCCTAAGTGAGATTTGATTGGCCACACAATGAAAGTTATGGATGCCCGGAGACAAGAGTTTGACACTTTCTATGATCAGTTTGATCACAGAGAGGTTCACCCTGAAGGACAGATGAATGGACTTAATTTACAAGTAAAGGTAGGCCTAAATGCATTTTCCCTTGCAATTTGCAGCTTGGCTACTGTTAAGTTTAGTTTAGTTTATTAAAAAACAAGCACACATAACGTTTGAAAAAGCCATACATGCACATGAGAAAAATCATTGAGGATATCACACAATAAAGACTGGGACTTATTTCCATTGTGGTCCTCTTGAGACAAGATGGCTAGCCAAGATGGAACACGGTTGAACACAGTATGGCAGCGAGATAATAAAACATAAAAACAAAGAAGAAGAACATCTATCTCATCATTGCAGTTACATCGCAGGGTACATTTATTTTTAAAGCTGCCCAGAGAGGACATCAAATGAACATGAGAAGAGTCAACATCCCTTTGATACATTTGATTTATCAAGCTACACTACATGACCAAAAGTATGTGGAACATCTCATTCCAAAATCATGGGCATTAATATGGAGTTGGTTCCTGTTTTGTTGCTATAACAGCCTCCACTCTTCTGGGAAGGCCTTCCACTAGATGTTGGAACATTGCTGCAGGGACTTGCTTCCATTCAGCCACAAGAGCATTAGTGAGGTCGGGCACTGATGTTGGGCGATTAGGCCTGCCATTCCAATTCGTCCCAAAGGTGTTCGATGGGGTTGAGGTCAAGGCTCTGTGCAGGCCAGTCAAGTTCTTCCACACCGATCTCGACAAACCATTTCTGTATGGACCTCGCTTTGTGCAGGGGGGCATTGTCATCCCCAAACTGTTGCCACAAAGTTGGAAGCACAGAATTGTCTAGAATGTCATTGTATGCTGGTGTGTTAAGATTTCCCTTCACTGGAACTAAGGGGCCTAGCCTGAACCATGAAAACCAGCCCCAGACCATTATTCCTCCTCCCCCAAATTTTACAGTTGGCACTATGCATTCGGGCAGGTAGCGTTCTCCTGGCATCCGACAAACCCAGATTCGTCCGTTGGACTGCCAGATGATGACGATTGATTAATCACTCCAGAGAACGCATTTCCACTGCTCCAGAGTCCAATGGTGGCGAGCTTTACACCACTCCAGCTGACGTTTGGCATTGCGCATGGTGATCTTAGGCTTGTGTGCGGCTGCTCGGCCTTGGAAACCCATTTCATGAGGCTCCCGACGAACAGTTCTTGTGCTGACGTTGTTTCCAGAGGCAGTTTGGAACTCGGTAGTGAGTGTTGCAAACGAGGACAGACAATTTTTACGCGCTAAGTGCTTCAGCACTCGGAGGTCCCGTTCTGTGAGCTTGTGTGGCCTACCACTTCGCAGCTGAGCCGTTGTTGCTCCTAAACCTTTCCACTTCAAAATAACAGCACTTACTGTTGACCGGGGCAGCTCTAGCAGAGCAGACATTTGACGAACTGACTTGTTGGAAAGGTGGCATCCTATGACGGTGACATGTTGAAAGTCACTGAGCTCTTCAGTAAGGCCATTCTACTGCCAATGTTTGTCTATGGAGATTGCATGGCTGTGTGCTTGGTTTTATACACCTGTCAGCAACGGGTATGCCTTAAATAGCCGAATCCACTAATTTGAAGGGGTGTCCACATACTTTTGTAAATATAGTGTAGAATTTTGTTTTGTTTATTATATACAGTGGGGAGAACAAGTATTTGATACACTGCCGATTTTGCAGGTTTTCCTACTTACAAAGCATGTAGAGGTCTGTAATTTTTATCATAGGTACACTTCAACTGTGAGAGACGGAATCTAAAACAAAAATCCAGAAAATCACATTGTATGATTTTTAAGTAATTAATTTGCATTTTATTGCATGACATAAGTATTTGATCACCTACCAACCAGTAAGAATTCCGGCTCTCACAGACCTGTTAGTTTTTCTTTAAGAAGTCCTCCTGTTCTCCACTCGTTACCTGTATTAACTGCACCTGTTTGAACTCGTTACCTGTATAAAAGAAACCTGTCCACACACTCAATCAAACAGACTCCAATCCCTCCACAATGGCCAAGACCAGAGAGCTGTGTAAGGACATCAGGGATAAAATTGTAGACCTGCACAAGGCTGGGATGGGCTACAGGACAATAGGCAAGCAGCTTGGTGAGAAGGCAACAACTGTTGGCGCAATTATTAGAAAATGGAAGAAGTTCAAGATGACGGTCAATCACCCTCGGTCTGGGGCTCCATGCAAGATCTCACCTCGTGGGGCATCAATGATCATGAGGAAGGTGAGGGATCAGCCCAGAACTACTTGGCAGGACCTGGTCAATGACCTGAAGAGAGCTGGGACCACAGTCTCAAACAAAACCATTAGTAACACACTACGCCGTCATGGATTAAAATCCTACAGCGCAAGCAAGGTCCCCCTGCTCAAGCCAGCGCATGTCCAGGCCCGTCTGAAGTTTGCCAATGACCATCTGGATGATCCAGAGGAGGAATGAGAGAAGGTCATGTGGTCTGATGAGACAAAAATAGAGCTTTTTGGTCTAAACTCCACTCGCCGTGTTTGGAGGAAGAAGAAGGATGAGTACAACCCCAAGAACACCATCCCAACCGTGAAGCATGGCGGTGGAAACATCATTCTTTGGGGATGCTTTTCTGTAAAGGGGACAGGACGACTGCACCGTATTGAGGGGAGGATGGATGGGGCCATGTATCGCGAGGAGGGAGCTGAAAGTCCGTATTGCCCGGCGACAGCCCCGAAACCTGAAGGTCTGTATGGAGGAGTGGGCCAAAATCCCTGCTGCAGTGTGTGCAAACCTGTTCAAGACCTACAGGAAACATATGATCTCTGTAATTGCAAACAAAGGTTTCTGTACCAAATATTAAGTTCTGCTTTTCTGATGTATCAAATACTTATGTCATGCAATAAAATGCTAATGAATTACTTAAAAATCATACAATGTGATTTTCTGGATTTTTGTTTTAGATTCCGTCTCTCACAGTTGAAGTGTACCTATGATAAAAATTACAGACCTCTACATGCTTTGTAAGTAGGAAAACCTGCAAAATCGGCAGTGTATCAAATACTTGTTCTCCCCACTGTATGTGTGTAACAACATTTTAGATAATAATTGTATTATTATTATGATTATGATTATTATTATTATGGGTGTGTGTGTGTGTGTGTGTGTTTGCAAACACACACACACACACACACACACTCACACACACATAATAATAATAATAATAATAATAATAATAATAATAATAATAATAATAATAATAATAATAATAATAATAATTTCTGAAATGTTGTTACACACATATATAATAAATAAGGTTCTAACAAAATGTCCATATCAACAATCGAAATGACTGAAAAATACAGTTCAAAACGTGCATTGGAAGAATTGTAAATCCATTGTGAAAAGCTACCGATTAAGCTAATGTTTCCATATATTGGTCTTTAAGTGCCACCTATTGGTTGTAAGTGGATGCTTAATCGGTATTTTGGTTGATCTAAATTGAGCAGTGTGTCATTTTGTTTGATGATATGAAATATGCCGCCATCAGAGGCTATGGCTTGTGTATCTTGGCTACACTGGTATTTACATTTAGTGAAAATTGTTTGTCAATTTCAGTTAATAGCCTTTGTCACTCTGGTTGTTGAATAATTCACATTTGCTGTTGCTGCAGGATTATTTTCCTGCTGTAGCAAACTGGCTCAAATTAAGATCCTACATATGTATGTATTTGGTCCTGAAGTTATTAACTAGCTAGTCTCTCAGCTGAGGTCAAGGAAATGACCCAGGTTGTGTTAGTAGATTTACAGAGAGTGTGGTCAGCTGCTGTAGCACAGAGACAAGTCATGAAGAAGACATTTGATAAAGCTATTTGAGCATACTACTCCCTCTGCTAAAGAGGTCAGAACCTCTATGGCACAGGTGGTAGTGTACTTTTCCCATACCTGGAAGATCTCTGGTACAAGCCCCCTAGCTGTCTATACCCAGTAGATAAATTGAGCAGGAGCTACCCAAAGCTGGCTCCTGTATCTTGGGTCAAAGACACAGCCAGGCTGAGCCAAACTCCGGCATCATACGGGTCCATTTTCTGGATTTTTGTTTTAGATTCCGTCTCTCACAGTTGAAGTGTACCTATGATAAAAATTACAGACCTCTACATGCTTTGTAAGTAGGAAAACCTGCAAAATCGGCAGTGTATCAAATACTTGTTCTCCCCACTGTATGTGTGTAACAACATTTTAGATAATAATTGTATTATTATTATGATTATGATTATTATTATTATGGTGTGTGTGTGTGTGTTTGCAAACACACACACACACACACACACACACACACACACATAATAATATAATAATAATAATAATAATAATAATAATAATAATAATAATAATAATAATATTTCTGAAATGTTGTTACACACATATATAATAAATAAGGTTCTAACAAAATGTCCATATCAACAATCGAAATGACTGAAAAATACAGTTCAAAACGTGCATTGGAAGAATTGTAAATCCATTGTGAAAAGCTACCGATTAAGCTAATGTTTCCATATATTGGTCTTTAAGTGCCACCTATTGGTTGTAAGTGGATGCTTAATCGGTATTTTGGTTGATCTAAATTGAGCAGTGTGTCATTTTGTTTGATGATATGAAATATGCCGCCATCAGAGGCTATGGCTTGTGTATCTTGGCTACACTGGTATTTACATTTAGTGAAAATTGTTTGTCAATTTCAGTTAATAGCCTTTGTCACTCTGGTTGTTGAATAATTCACATTTGCTGTTGCTGCAGGATTATTTTCCTGCTGTAGCAAACTGGCTCAAATTAAGATCCTACATATGTATGTATTTGGTCCTGAAGTTATTAACTAGCTAGTCTCTCAGCTGAGGTCAAGGAAATGACCCAGGTTGTGTTAGTAGATTTACAGAGAGTGTGGTCAGCTGCTGTAGCACAGAGACAAGTCATGAAGAAGACATTTGATAAAGCTATTTGAGCATACTACTCCCTCTGCTAAAGAGGTCAGAACCTCTATGGCACAGGTGGTAGTGTACTTTTCCCATACCTGGAAGATCTCTGGTACAAGCCCCCTAGCTGTCTATACCCAGTAGATACATTGAGCAGGAGCTACCCAAAGCTGGCTCCTGTATCTTGGGTCAAAGACACAGCCAGGCTGAGCCAAACTCCGGCATCATACGGGTCCAAAGAGGAGTAGGATGAAAGTACAAGCCCTAACCGTAACCCTAATCCCAGAATGGTAATACATTGTATTTACAGCAGTAACCATAGCCCTAACCCTGGCTTCACTCTTAACCCTAGCTTCATGTCCACATCCCGGTTCAACCCTCACCCTAATCTTGGCATAACCCTAACCCTAATCTTAGCTAAACTCTAAGCCTGGCCTTATTTTCAACCTTGGCTCAACCCTTACCCTTGCAAATAGGGCTCCCCCTCGTTAGAATTCCCAATTGAATCCCTGACCATATCCCCTAAATTGCTACCATAGGCTAAACAGTTAGCCTTTCTACTGGTCTGCTGTGCCACAAACAATAAGATAAACCTAGTGTTATTGGATGAAGTGTTGAAATGTAATTAAGGCTTCCATGGAATATAGTTATTGTCTGTTAATAATGTGTGCTTCTCTCTATTTCACTGATTATGCGACTGCTGTCCAGGGTCCTATTCAATTAAAGAAGTGTGTTTCGCTCTTCATAATGAATTATATAATGATTCTCTCTTCTATACACGAGTGTGAGGAATGAGGAGCTCCCTCGATGGATGGTCAAGGTGTCACTGCTGTTTCATTACTTGTCATGGCACATTGTAGGTGGGAAATTCAATTTTCATGCCTGGTGTTTGCTCACATAATTACAATGGAAACTCTCAGCTTGACATAGTGTTTGTACTGTTATGCATGTTAAGCATTAATAAACACCAATTTGTTGCTTTATTATATTTTGTAGTATACTGTAGTTTAATGCCGGCCTAGAACGGGGATCTCCAACTACCCGGTGTGCAGGCTTTTGTTCCAACCCAGCAACAATACACTTGATTCAGCTAATCACAGTCCTGATAAGCAGGTGATTAGTAGAATCAGTTGAAAAAGAAATAGATTGAGAAAAGAAAGGGTATGGTATGATCTCTGTTCTCCCTCTCTATCTATCATCTACCTATATGGGACTTACACACCTCCCATCTCCCAGCGTACATAGCCCAGCATATACATACATAGCCCAGCATATACATAGCCCAGGATTGATAAGTATAATTGTTCATCTTTATCTGTGTTGGTCACGCACTGTTTTGCTAGCTAGGGCCATCTACTTTAAGTGCTGCCTGTCTTCCCAGTGGCCTACCTGGTGTGTGAACTGCTGACTGCTCATAATTCGCAGATAGTTGTTGACACATTCTCATGGATCCCCCGGTACTGCTGCTCATTCCATTCACCAGCTCCGGAGGTCTACGTCACCGGCATTCTAGGCATCACTGACCTGGTTCATTACCACCAACCCCGGACTGTCTTGTCTCATTAAGCACACTTGGTTCCCATTCCCCCTGATTAGTATGTGTATATAGGTTCCCTCTGTTCCCTATTGTCCTTGTCGATTATTGTCCCATGTCCGTTGGTCTCGTGAGTACCGTATATTGTGCTCTTGTTATTACGGGTCTCGTCCCGTGTATTGTGTAGAGGTTACACCTCGCTCTTTTGTTTGGGTTACATCCCTTTGTTATATATATATACGTGTTTGTTTTGGGCTTCGTCCCCGTCGTTTTTCATGTCGTACCTTGTGTGTGTTTGGTGGAGTAAATAAAACCCCTAATACGTATCCTGCGCCTGTCTTCTAATCATTATACAACGTGACACACATCAACCAGGATCGAGGGGCAGGGCAATTTGCCACTTGTTTTGGTAATCAATGGATTTATTAGAGGGGGAGTTGTTTCACCTCTCCTAGGCAATCAGCAACTAGTACAGGGAGGTGTGCTCTCCACCTCTGCTAGGCAATTAGCAACTAGTGTTAGTCCTTCAGTCTCCCCTGGTTTCTAAGCAGCAGCTGTAAGCGGCGGTCGTGTCGGTGGCGGTTTTGTTGCAAAACTAAGACCGTTGCCGAAAACAAAGACGGTTCTGCCGAGTTATTTTGCCGAGTTGTTAGAGGAAGGAAAGCAAGGAAGGCTCCACACCACTCTCTCACTTGAGTATCTTACTTAGTTATTTTCAGATGATCTCATTATGCTCTTTTGTATCTTTGGCAACTATGTGTGTTTTCTATACCTGTTCGCACCTCTCCCTGTAGGCTTCACAGACTCTCCCCACCCCTTGGCTGCAAACCTTCTAATTTAGTGTACCCTGCACACACAACCCATGTGGAATTCCTGTTCACTGGCAGCGTTTGCGGCTGCCGATCTGCGGTCAAAAACGCAGAGTTCATCTCAGCCTATATTGCCCTTCAGTCCCTTGACTTTTTGGCCCTGACGGAGACATGGATAACCCCAGAGAACATTGCTAATCCAGCTGCTCTTTCTTCATCTGACTATGTTTTCTCTCATAGTCCGAGAACATCTGGTCGTCGCGGTTGTGGCACAGGTCTCATTTCTCCTAAGTGGAGATTTTCTCTTTTCTCCCTCTCTCACCTGTCAATCCCTCATTTGAATTCCATGCTGTCACTTGTCCACTCAAGCTTAACATTATTGTCATCTGTCGCCCACCAGGTGCCCTTGGAGAGTTCCTCAATGAGCGTCACACCTTGATAAGCTTATTTCCTGATGATGGCTCACCGCTCTTCGTACTTGCCGACTTCAACCTCTCGACGTCTGCTTTGATTAATTTCTTTCCAACTCTCTCTTTGCCTGTTTTGACCTCACCCTTTCCCAATCACCTCCAACTCACAAGGCAGGCAATATGCTTGACCTCATCTTTACTAGAGGCTGCTCGCCTACTAATCTCACAGCAACCCCCCTCCAGGTCTCTGATCACTACTTTATTTATTTTTGTCTCCCTTTCCTCCACCCCTACTGGAGGAAGATGGTCATGCTTCGTCACAATCTTCGCTCTCCCTCCCCACTACTCTTTCCTCTTATATCCTATTATCTCTCCCTTCTGCTAAATCCTTCTCCCTCCTGTCTCCTGATTCTGCCTTTTCGACCCTACTCTCCTCCCTTTCTGCATCCTATGACTCGCACTGTCCCCTTTCCTCCCGGCCGGCTCGGCCCTCCCCTCCTGCTCCGTGGCTGAGTGACTCATTACGAGCTTACAGAACAGGGCTGCGGGTATCTAAGCGAAAATTGAGGAAAACTAAACTTCCGGAGGACCTATCGTCCTTTCACACCCTCCTCTCTACCTTCTCTTCCTCTGTATCCCCTGCTAAAGCCACTTTCTACCACTCTAAATTTCAAGCTTCCCCTAGGAAACTATTTTCCACCTTCTCCTCCCTTCTTAATCCTCCGCCCTCTCTGCGGACAACTTTGTCAACCACTTTGAAAAGAAGGTTGATGACATCTGCCACTCATTCACTCCGCTTATTGAGTCCACTGGTCTCACTCACACAGAACTATCCTACACCTTGACCTCTTTCTCCCCTCTCTCTCCAGATGACATCCTGCGACTAGTGAGGTCTTGCTGCCCGACAACCTGCCCGCTCAACCCCATCCCCTCCTCCCTTCTACAGACCTTGTCTGGAGACCTTCTCCCATTCCTCACTTCCCTCATCAACTCATATCTGACCACTGGCTTCGTCTCCTCTGACTTCAAAATGTCCCGTGTCGCTCACCTCAGATTTAAAAAACAGGTAAAAATACACCTTGTGGAACAGCGGGGACTGTGAAGAGACACACACAGGTACATACACACATACATATAGACACTCACTCTACACATACATACACATGGATGTTGTATTGTAAATATGTGATAGTGGAGTAGTGGCCTGAGGGAACACACTAAATGTATTGGGTAAAGTGTTATGAAATATTTTAAATGGTATATAACTCCTTTAATGTTGCAGGACCCCAGGAAGAGTAGCTGCTGCCAAGGTAATGGGGATCCTTAATAAATACAAATACAAATACCTTCTCAAGAAACCAAATCGACTCATCTGACATCAAAAACTATAGACGTGTATCCCTTTCTTTTCTTTCCAAAACACTTGAGCGTGCTGTCTCTGAACAACTTTCTTGTTATCTCTCTCAGAACGATCTTCTTGATCCTAACCAGTCAGGCTTCAAGACGGGTCACTCAACCGAGACTGCTCTTCTCTCTGTCACGGAGCCCCTGCACTGCGAAAGCTGACTCTCTCTCCTCTGTTCTCATCCTCCTAGATCTATCCGCTACCTTAGACACCATGAGCCATCAGATCCTCCTCTCCACACTCTCAGGGCTGGGCGTCTCAGGCTCTGCACACTCTTGCATTGCATCCTACCTGGCAGGCCACTCCTACCAGGTGACGTGGAGATGATCTGTGTCTGCACCACATACTCTCACTACTGGTATCCCCCAGGGCTTGGTTCTAGGCCCTCTTCTCTCTATACCCCAAGTCACACGGCTCCATCATATCCTCACATGGGCTCTCCTATCATTGCTATGCCGATGACACTCAACTACTATTCACCTTCCCCCCTTCTGACACCCAGGTGGTGACACGCATCTCTGCGTGCCTGAAAGATATCTCTACTTGGATGTCGGCCCACCACCTCAAGCTCAACCTTGACAAGACAGAGCTGCTCTTCCTCCCGAGGAAGGCCTGCCCGCTCAAAGACCTCTCCATCACGGTTGACTCCACAGTGTCATCCTCCCAGAGTGCAAATAACCTTGGTGTGACCCTGGACAACACCCTGTCGTTCTCTGCAAACATCAAAGCAGTGACTCACTACTGCAGGTTCATGCTCTACAACATCCGTAGAGTACGCCCCTACCTCACACAGGAAGTGGTGCAGGTCCTAATCCAGGCACTTGTCCTCTCCCGTCTGGACTACTGCAACTCGCTGTTGGCTGGGCTCCCCGCTTGTGCCATTAAACCCCTGCAACTTATCCAGAACGCTGCAGCCCGCCTGGTTTTCAACCTTCCCAAGTTTTCTCATGTCACCTCGCTCCTCCGGACACTCCACTGGCTTCCAGTCTAAGCTCGCATCCATTACAAGACCATGGTGCTTACCTATAGAACAGCAAGAAGAACTGCCCCGCCCTACCTTCAGGCTATGCTCAAACCCTACACCCCAACCCGAGCACTCCGTTCTGCCACCTCAGGTCTCTTGGCCCTCCCACCCATACGGGAGGGCAGCTCCCACTCAGCCCAGTCCAAGCACTTCTCAGTCCTGGCACCCCAATGGTGGAACCAGCTTCCTCCTGGAGCTAGGACAGCAGAGTCCCTGCCCATCTTCCGAAAACATCTGAAACCCTACCTCTTCAAACAGTATCTTAAATAATCCTCCTCCTCACCTCAACCCCCCCCTACTGTAAGCTACTTTACTGAGGAAAAGTGTACTTTGTATGCCTCTGATACTGTATGTGATTGTCCCACCTAGCTATCTTAAGATGAATGCACTAACTGTAAGTCGCTCTGGATAAGAGTGTCTGCTAAATGACTAAAATGTAGATGTAAATATCTTAACCCAACAAAGTTAGATGAGACAGGCCGGAGATAGAGGAGGCAGAAGGTGGTCTTTGTTAGCCTATTCCTACCCATGAAGTGTAACATCCAAACACTGAACATCTCCTCTCCCCAGCACAGAAAGCCACTGATCTATCAGATCAGAACCAGGATCTTAATTAACTGATCCTTCCCTCCCGATTGAACCCCCCGCTGAGCCAGACAGTGGGCCGGCCCGTTCGCCATTCCGGCTCTGCCTCTCTCCAGTTGCTGTTTGAAGAGTGGAACATGAAAGCGACTGCAGCCCGTTCACCGTGGGCCAGCATGGGGATCTTAATTAAAAAGCTTTGGATGTTATTTGCCATAATAAAGGGGAATTTGGAGTTCATTTAAATCCAATTAGGGTTGGTCTGATGTCTCAGGAGATGAGAGAGTAATTGGTGTTTGAACACCGACTGCTTTGTTCTGGGCACCAGGAGATTGATCAAGGCAATAAGCAGACAATGCCGACCCAGAGAAGAAGATGAGTCTCTGGCTGTGAACTTTAGTGTAGAGGCTCGAACATGACGGGACGACATTACGAGACAATTAGCAGAAAGATGAAACATTGCCTCGGCTCGTTATCAAGGAAGTTGCGATGGCGCAGTCGGCGGAGTCCCACTGAGATGCAGGTGTGTCATGAAGTACGAAAATTGTTGAAGATGATTTGAGGTGTCTGATCATATCTGTGTGTATCTCACTAGAAGATAAACTCTGCTGGTTGTCAATAACCAGGTATAGTAATTGGTGCTAGCGCAGAACCACAACAGAAGAAGATCTGAGGAAAATCATCCCAATGTCTACAAACGTCTACACATTTTTAAGTGCCTGGAAAGTCTCTCTGTTTGTATCCCTGTCTTTGCTTCTAGTCGAGGAATCTTTTATTGATTCCTCCCTTCCTAAATGTTCCCTGATTGGTTTATGGTAGGATCAGGTGGTCTGCAGGAGAAAATGAATTATCTGTTGAAGTGAAGTTATTGATGTTTGGGGGAGGGGGGACCTTTTCGTTTCGATCCTGATTCAGCATTATCTTCAACCATCTCCACACACACACATACACATACGCACACATAAACACACACACAACCTCTCCCATTTGACCTTGTCTGATGACCTATTGATCATGTCTGGACCTACTGTGGATCCGATCACCAATAGTAGATGGAAAATGGATGTGTTTGAATGGGATTATTGTAATGATATCGCTGTTATAATCCTGTTACCTGGCCACATCCCCAATGCATTATAGTCCATACATTTCCATGGATGGGGTAAAGAAAGGTCTATCTTTACATTTATGTTACACAGTACTGGAAGTATTTTCCAAGAATTTAGAGAGAATGCCATGGTTGGTTCCCTCAACAAAATACGTTGAAAAAACATTCCCTCTACCATAGTTGAAAGGCAGTCAGATCTTCAGTGAGCATATAAAATAAAATAAAATAAAATTGTATTTGTCACATGCACCGAATACAACTGGTGTAGACTTTACCGTGAAATGCTTGCTTACGAGCCCTTCCCAACAATGCAGAGTTTAAAGATAAAAATAAAATAGTAACAAAAGTAAATAAAATAAAATATGTATATGAAGGCAGGGTAAAGTGGCTAGGCATCAGAATAGATAATAATAATTTAAAAAGTCAAATAAAGAACAGAGCAGCAGCAGCAAATGATGAGTGTAAATGTGTGTGTGTAATGTGTATGTATGTGTGTTTGTGTTGTGTCGATCTGCGTGTGTGTGTTATGTGTGTGTGTGTATATGTATTGTATGTGAATGTGTGTGGGTTTTGTGTGGGAGTGTCAATGTAGTGTGTGAGTGAGTGTGTATATGGTTTGTATACAGTGGCGTGAAAAAGTATTTGCCCCCTTTAAGATTTTCTCTATTTTGCCATATTTTTTATACTGAATGTTATCAGATCTTCAACCAAAACCTAATATTAGATACAGAGAATCTGAGTTTACAAATAACAAAAAATACATATACTTCTTTTATTTATTGAATTAACAAAGTTAACAACCAATTCCCCTTTGTGAAAAAGTAATTGCCCCCTTACACTCAATAACTGGTTGTGCCACCTTTTGCTGCAATGACCGCAGCCAAATGCTTCCTGTAGTTGTTGATCAGTCTCTCACATCGCTGTGGAGGAATTTTGGCCCATTCTTGCATGCAGAACTACTTTAACTCAGTGACATTTGTGGGTTTTCAAGCATGAACTGCTTGTTTCAAGTCCTGCCACAACATCTCAATTGGGATTAGGTCTGGACTTTGACTAGGCCATTCCAAAACAAATTTATTGCTTTTTAACCATTTTCATGTTGACTTCATTGTGTTTTGGATCATTGTCTGCATAACCCAGCTGTGCGTCAGCTTCAGCTCACAGATGGATAGCCTGACATTCTCCTGTAGAATTATCTGATACAGAGCAGAATTCATGGTTCCTTCTATTAAGGCAAGTCGTCCAGGTCCTGAGACAGCAAAGCATCCCCAAACCATCACACTTCCACCACCATGCTTGACTGTTGGTATGAGATTCTTACTGTGGAATGCAGTGTTTGGTTTTCGCCAGACATAATGGGACCCATCTCGTCAAAAGGTTGACTGAAGTTTGCCAAAGAGCACCTGGAAGCACCTGGATGATCATCAAGACACTTGGAAGAATGTTCTATGGACAGATGAGTCAAAAGTATACCTTTTTGGACGACATGGGTCCCATTATACCTGGTTCCCTTTATCTAATATTAGGTTTTGGTTGAAGATCTGATAACATTCAGTATCAAAAATATGCAAAAGTAGAGAAAATTAGAAAGGGGGCTAATTTTTTTTCACAGCACTGTATATAGTCTAGTGAGTGTGTATATGGTCAGTTAAAGATAAGTGTCAGTGATATCATCACAGTAATCCCATTTTCCCTCTACTATTGGTGATCGGACCCAAAGCAAGTCCAGACATGATCAATAGGTCATCAGAGGCCTGGCAAGCCTTTAAAGAGATCTTACATGTCGCAAACCTTCATGCACCACTCCGGCAGAGAAGAGTGAAACAAAAGGTAACTCCTAGGCTTCTAAAGGACTCTGTCACAGTGATAGTGGGTCCTCTGACTCATATCCTCAATCTGTCAATCTCAAAAGGGGAGATCCCATGTAAATGGGAAACGGCTTATATAACGCCAATCTACAAGTCAGGGGATAAATCGGTTGTAGCCAACTACCGTCCAGTGTCAATTCTTTGTGCTGTCTCCAAAGTGTTGGAAAGGCTGGTGCACACACAGGTTGCTAACTACAGTATTTCTCACTCAACAGACTTTTACAGCCTATAAAAGCGGTTTTAGGAAGATACACAGCACATCTACAGCAGTGCAAAGGATTGTGGATGACATCAAGTCAGCTTGTAACAGCCAGGAGGTCAAAGTAGCACTCTTCTTGGATCTGAAGAAAGCTTTTGACACATTTCACCACCACACGTTACTGAGGAAGCTTGAGAAACTAGGCTTTGACAGCATTGCAATCAAGTAGTTAACATCATACTTACAGGGGAGGAGTCAGTACACTAAACTGCAAAGCATGCAGTCAGCCCAGGTACCTGTGGTTAATGGAGTACCACAAGGGAATGTGCTTGGACCCCTGCTGTTCTGCATTTACATAAATGACCTTCCATAAATGCTGGAGAAATGCTGTATACATATATATGCAGATGACACAGTCCTGTACTACTCAGCTAATACCACCAGGGAGTGTGAGGAGTCAGTGCCAAACGACATCAAATGGGCAGCAGCTTGGTTCGCTGACAACAAGCTCTCTCTACACCCTCAGAAGACCAAGGCAATGCTGTTTGGCAACTCACAAAAGCTGAGATACACTGGCAAAAGTATCACAATAACAGATGGACAAAACACTTATGAACAAGTAAACACCATAAAGTAGCTGGGGATGAAGTTTGACCCACACCTACACTGGACATCATCCTGACAATTCCCCACACCATGATAACACCCAGTCTGTAATCCCAACATGTTTCAAGCTGACCACCGTTGTCCCTGTTCCCAAGAGCTCCAAGGTAACCTGCCTAAATGACTATCGCCCTGTAGCACTCACATCTGTAATTATGAAATGCTTTGAAAGGCTGGTCATGGCACACATCAACACCATCATCCCAGACACCCTAGACCTGCTCCAATTCACATACCGCCCCAACAGATCCACAGATGACGCAATCTCAATTGCACTTCACACTGCCCTCTCCCACCTGGACAAAAGGGGAAATAACTATGTGAGAATGCCGTTCATAAACTCAGCTCAGCATTAAACACCATAGTCCCCTCCAAGCTCATCACCAAGGTGGTGAGGGTAGGCAACAACACCTCCATCATGCTGACCCTGTACATGGGGGCCCCCTTAGGGGTGTGTGCTTAGTCCCCTCCTGTACTCCCTGTTCACCCACGACTGCATGGCCACGCACAACTCCAACACCATCATCAAGTTTGCTGACGACATGGCGGTGGTAGGCCTGATCATTGACAGCAATGAGTCAGCCTACAGGGAGGAGGTCAGAGACTTAGCAGTGTGGTGCCAGGACAACAACCTCTCCCTCAACGTCAGTAAGACCAAGGAGCTGACCGTGGACTTATAAGAGAAAGAGGGGAGAGCACGCCCCCATCCACATTGACGGGGCTGTTGTGGAGCGGGTCGAGAGCTTCAAGTTCCTTGGCATCCACATCACTATGGAAATATGCATAGCCTGGAAATGAGATGGAGATTTGAAACAGTCTTAGCAGACGTATATGGACATCTGGCAGCCATCTGAGAGGACATGGAGCTATGTCCCATGATATGCAATAAGTGTTTGGTGTATGTAGAAGTATTGGCCCTATGACTTTTAGGCAAAGTAATGCATCTATCTATCTGTCTGTCTGTCTGTCTGCCTGTCTGTCAATGTTTCTGCCCATATCTCTGTCTGTGTTGATCAAACTATCCATACTATGTAGAATGGAGCAGAATGTTGTGTTGCACTGTGGTCTATTACAGCAATGTGGGGAGCAGAACTGTCAGAGCTGCCTACTACTGTGATCCATCACCCACTACATCCTGTGTGTGTGTGTGCGTGTGTGCGTGTGTGCGTGTGTGCGTGCATGCGTGTGTGTGTGTGCGTACGTGTGTGTGTGTACGTGTGTGCGTGCCTTGTGCATGCTCATGTAATTAAATCACTAGATCGATACCGCCTATGACTCCCTCTCAGGACTGTTACATCAAGCCACGTTCTTACCCTCCCTATACCCATCTCCCTCTTTCTCATTCTCTTCCTCTCTCTCTCTCCCTTCCTTTCTTTCCTTATCTCTCTCTGTCTGTAAATATAAGGGAAGGCTATGAATCAGAGCTCAATCCTGGGGATAGATTGTTTCTCTGAAGCCTTATTGACCGCTATTAACCTTCAGTTCGCGCTGTTGCCTCAGAGGGGAAGTGGGGCTGGGTTGGGGATGGAAGACAGAGAGGGGGGATGCCACTAAAGCTGGTAAAACGCCACCCGGCAAAGGCCACATATGGGAAAGCCTTAAGGGTCAGGGGTCAGATGCTAGGGGTCAAAGGTAAGTTTGCTGCCTTTAGGCCAAGGCCAAGGTGGCAGGGATCAGTAAGGGTCAGTCTCCTGGGTTTGAGGCTAATCCTGACCTTGGCCTTGGGATGATCAATAAGAGCAGAGCTGCTGTCCTCGTCTGCCTCACAGATCAATGACCCATTTACATTCCCTCTCTGGCCGTTAGGCTCTTATATCTCTCTCCTTCATCAATTCCTTTCTTTATTTTCTTCCCTTTTCTCTAATCATATTCTCTCCTACACATGGGACACCCTTAAGGAAAAACCACATGAATTTCACATGTGATTTAATGTGAAGTTAATGTGATAACATGACAAGATGTGAAGCAACATGTGACAACATCTGAAGCAACATGTGATAACATAAAACTACACATGTGACAAGATGTGAACACAAGTGAGAACATGATCTTGTGAAACGAATGTGAAATAAATGTGACAACATGGGGCTGCAAAATGTCAATATGTGATCAAATGAAACTACACATGACAACGTGAGCACATGTGAAAGACAATCTTATGTGAAATAAATGTGACTACACGGGGATGCAACATTTCAACATGTGATACCATGAATTACACAGGTGTCAAATGTAATTTAGAATATTTTACTTTGAAAGGAATAATTGACATTAAATACATTTAAATGTAAACAGTCATGGTCCAGTGGAGGTTTCGTCTAGTTCCCAGGTTTGTTCCAGGGACGTCCCCAAGGACATTCTTAGAATGTTGTTTCATGGTCCCCTTGAGGTTTTTGTCTAGCTACGATGAAAATACGGTAAATGTACAACTAGTTACTGCATTTCCACAGCTAAATATAGGTGCTAATGGACAGTTAGCTGATTACTTAGGACTAAACATCACTTGGGATTTGAACTCACAACCTCTAATGGAGATTGGCAGATTACATCTCTGCACATTGCCTAAAGTTGCAGTAAAAATAAAGTAAAAATATACAACTTGGTGTCGTTTCTATAAAATGACAGTATGCTGCTGTATTCCGAATTCAGTTGGTCCAAAAAAAAAACATGTTTAATTTTGTATTGTGACCACATACAGTATTAAATGGGATTTGAACTCATAACCTCTTGGTCACTTACAACCTGAAACTTCCTGCTATAGTGCAGCTACACCACCAGATCTGTGCGTGTAAACGAGATGGCCACAGAATGCATTTCTTCACTTTTCTAAAAGCTGCCCAGAATTGACCAATTATCACCACCAACATAATGCTACTATTGCTCAAGGACACTTGACATAGAGTAATCAAAAATTATTTGGGGAATTGAACTTACAACCTCTTGGTTTGGAGTGCAGCGATGTTGCTGCAGTGCCATCATGTCTATACAAAAAAATAAGGGTGTGGTTAGGTTACAGTGTTCTTACCTTGGGTACAAAAAGGTCAAAGGTACACTTCACAGGTACACATATGAACTCACATGGTACAGTTCGGTACCTTGTAGGTATCACGGGCAATTTTTCTAACTAATATTTTGAATATAAGGTACGATCATCACTGCGCTTTGATAGGTGTGGGCAATGTACTCATTAGCATATTTCGGGGCGTGGTCAACTATATGTGTATTTGTGCCACCGTCTGTAAGTGTTGTAGCAATTTAAGTGTTTGATGGTTATGCCAATGCAAGTAGAGCACCTCCTTTGACTGGTGATTCTGCAAATATTATAAGTGCATGTGTTAGTAATGTGCTTCACTGTGAAGAGGTTATTGTATATTTTCCAGTAACTTAATGGCAACTTGTTGTATTTTCTTAAATTAAAACAAATTGTCTGTTAGTCATTGTAAAAGTCACATTAAGTTACTGGCAAAATGTTGCCAGTAACTTACAGGACACTTGCTACCACTAGCAATCTTGCAAGTAACCTACGGCGCCTTCACTGACTCTTCTGTTGACAACATGCACATCACTTGCTGATTGGCAGCATACTGTAACAGCAGCAGCCTATCAGAAGATTGCAGGCATGGCTTATTTGAGGAGTGGCTTTCAGCTAGCTCTTTTTGGTTAAATCAATATTACGCTTATACACTGTCAGTTCTGCCGCCTTGTTAAAGGCTGACATAAGCGCATGCGATACTAAAGAACCATAAGATATTTAATTCATAGCTAGTCACTATGTAATTGTAATACTCACTTCCCTACAAGACCATCAGGTCAGTGAGTGTGATGATTAGCTACAGTAAATTACTGTGGATTCTACAAAGCTTACTGGGGGGTCTACAAAGCTATATGGAATTGTTTTAAGAAGGTCATACCAAGGATCATTTTGCTATTTGGTTAAGAATTTTAAGACCCCTTTAAGTATCCCAAAAATATATAAAAAAAATATTTGATGAAACATTTTATTTGGCCTAACTGCTATTAGCCCATTCAAACGCATTGAGTAACAGATTCACTACATGGGACAACAAATAGTCCCCCCAAAAAAAATCTAAAGGAAGTTTGTTCTGAAGTGTCTATCCCATATCTGAGAGATATAAGAAAGATCAGGAAAATTTTTTTTTTACATGTATTTAACCCCTTATTTTTTCACTAAACAGTCTCCATTTATACAGCACTTCCATTCATCTTTTCAACTGGTACCGCGTGACCTTCGGACGAGTCTTGTGAGGCCTGTGGGTGTCCTAGAGCAAAACAGCCGACGTCCACGTGTTCGTGAGAATCTCACCTTTACATAGAGGGGCCCCATATTTGTGTGTAGCCCAAACTATTCGGACGCTACAGACAGAAGTTGGCAGATTGGCTGTACCGACTTCAGATGAGTCCTAAGAAGCTTGTGGTGGTGTAGCGCAAAAAGGATTGTGTTCGTGAGAGCCTCATCTTTCCACAAAGGGGTCATAATAGTTTGTAGGCCAAACCGTTCAGACGCTACAGACGATTTTGTGAGAAGACCGATTTTAGGGATGTCTCATGGTCTGACAAATGTCGCCTTGCTCTGTCACCTTTCACCGCAGATGCGAAAGTGTTACATAGGCCGATGCGGTGGATTGAGACACATCCAACGAAAATATATCTCTAGCTTACACTAACAGATTTTTATGAGTATTTTTTAATTATGCAAATTTGATTTCCACAGGATGCCATTAAGCTACTGGAAAACGCACAGTAACAGTACAGCTTTTGAGTATCACAAGTTCTTACAATGACAGAGATACCGTGACAAGATCCTGAGGCACATTGTCGTGCCATTCATCGGCCGCCATCACCTCATGTTTCAGCATGATAATGCACGGCCCCATGTCGCAAGGCTCTGTACACAATTCCTGGAAGCTGAAAATGTCCCAGTTCGTCCATGGCCGACATACAGTTGAAGTCGGAAGTCTACATACACTTAGGTTGGAGTCATTAAAACTCGTTTTTCAACCACTCCATAAATTCCTTGTTAACAAACTATAGTTTTGGCAAGTCGGTTAGGACATCTACTTTGTGCATGACTGTCACGTTCGTTCATGAACGGGTCAGACCAAGGCGCAGCGTGATATGCATACATGTTTATTTGAACCGAATAAACAACGACAAAACAACAAACTAAACGAAACTTGAAGTCCAAGGTACACAAACAACATACCTCACACGGAACAAGCTCCCACAACCCACTAGTGCCAATAGGCTGCCTAAGTATGGTCCCCAATCAGAGACAACGAGCGACAGCTGCCTCTGATTGGGAACCACACCGGCCAACATAGAAATAGACATACTAGATTCTACAACATAGAACTAACACAACAAGGAATACACACACCCTGACTCAACATATAAGCGTCCCCTGAGTCAGGGCGTGACAGTACCCCCCCCCCCCCAAAGGTGCAGACTCTGACCGCGAAAGATAAACATAACAGGGTAGGGGCCGGGTGGGTATTCCGCCTCGGAGGCGGATCCGGCTCCGGGCGTGACCACCACCTATTCTCCGCCTCCCTGTTGCGCCCCTGGTCTGGTCTGGACCTCGGCGCGCTGCTTGCCCTCTCCTTCCTCCCACGAAGTAGCAAGCCCTGTCTGGACCCTGGTGTGGGAGACCCCGAACCTGGAGAGGGGCTGACGTCTGGGTCTGGACTGGAACCGCTGACTGGAGCTGAACCCGACGACGGTGGAGCGAACTGCTCTGGCTCCGGAGTAGAGCCGCTGACCGGAGCTGGATCAGGCACCGGTGGAGCGGACTGCTCTGGCTCCGGAGTGGAGCCGCTGACCGGAGCTGGACTAGACCCCGGTGGAGCGGATTGCTCTGGCTCCGGAGTGGAGAAGCTGACCGGAGCTGAACTGGGCACCGGTGGAGCGGACTGCTCTGGCTCCGGAGTGGATCCACTGACCGGAGCTGGACTGGACCCCGGTGGAGCGGATTTCTCTGGCTCCGGAGTGGAGCAGCTAACCGGAGCTGAACTTAGCACCGGTGGAGCGGACTGCTCTGGCTCCGGAGTGGATCCACTGACCGGAGCTGGATCCACTGACCGGACAGGAACGGGCCGGGCCGGGCTGGCGACGCGCACCACTGGCTTGGTGCGAGGAGCAGGAACAGGCCGGGCCGGACTGGCGACGCGCACCACTGGCTTGATGCGAGGAGCAGGAACAGGCCAGGCCGGGCTGGCGACGCGCACCACTGGCTTGGTGCGAGGGGCAGGAACAGGCCGGGCCAGGCTGGCGACGCGCACCACTGGCTTGGTGCGAGGGACAGGAACAGGCCGGACCGGGCTGGCGACGCGCACCACTTAATTGGTGCGAGGAGCAGGTACGGGCCGGACCGGGCTGGCGACGCGCACCACTGGCTTGGTGCGAGGATCAGGAACAGGCCGGGCCGGACTGGCGACGCGCACCACTGGCTTGGTGCGAGGAGCAGGAACGGGTAGGGCCGGACTGGGAACACGCACCACTGGCTTAGTGCGGGGAGTAGGAACGGGCCGGACCGGACTGGCGACACGCACCACTTGCTTGGTGCGAGGAGCGGGACTGGGTTCCTTTATTAACCCCCGCTCCTTCTGCTGCCTAACCAGCTCCTCTCGCCGTGCCTCTACACTTTCCTTCTCCTTTTAGCCTCCTGTAGCGCCTCACTCTGACCGAATAACTCCTGCTCCCTCTGAACCAATAGCCCCCGTAACATGGTAGCCTCCTCTCCTAACCTGCAGATTCGCCCTTCCACGGCCTCCTGCTGCCTCGTCATCCACCCCGTGTGCCCCCCCAAATTTTTTTATTGGGGTTGCCTCTCGGGTCTCCGTCGTCGGCACTCCTCTTCCCGTGAGGACTCCTCCGGGAGCCCCCACGAGTTAACAGAAACTCATCGTCGTCGTCATCCTCCGACTCCTCAGTATAATACTGTTCCCACTCCTCTTCCCATGGTCGTAGGGACCCAATCTGAAAACCAACCGGGTGCAGTGGTCGGGGCTCTTCTCTCTCGCTCCCCGACCACCCCTTTAGCCCCCCCAAATTGTTTTATTGGGGCTGCTTCTCGGGCCTCCTCCTCGGCCGGCTTCCGTGTTGCCGTTGCTCCTCACCTGCCTGGGCTTCCTTCTTCGCCCAGGGTCCTTTTCCCGAAAATATCTCCTCCCATGACCACCAATTGCCCACCTGTGACATGGCTACTCTCTCCGCCTGGGCACGCTGCTTGGTCCTTGTTTGGTGGGATCTTCTGTCACGTTTGTTCATCGACAGGTCAGACCAAGGCGCAGTGTGATATGCATACATGTTTATTTGAACCGAATAAACAACGACAAAACAACAAACGAAACGAAACGTGAAGTCCAAGGTACACAAACAACATACCTCACACGGAACAAGATCCCACAACCCACTAGTGCCAATAGGCTGCCTAAGTATGGTCCCCAATCAGAGACAACGAGCGACAGCTGCCTCTGATTGGGAACCACACCGGCCAACATAGAAATAGACATACTAGATTCTACAACATAGAACTAACACAACAAGGAATATACACACCCTGACTCAACATATAAGCATCCCCTGAGTCAGGGCGTGACAATGACACAAGTAATTTTTCCAACAGTTGTTTACAGACAGATTTTTTCACTTATAATTCACTATATCACAATTCCAGTGGGTCAGAAGTTTACATACACTAAGTTGACTGTGCCTTTAAACAGCTTGGAAAATTCCAGAAAATTATGTAATGGCTTTAGAAGCTTCTGATAGGCTAATTGACATCATTTGAGTCAATTGGAGGTGTGCCTGTGGATGTATTTCAAGGCCTACCTTCAAACGCAGTGCCTCTTTGGTTGACATCATGGAAATCAAAAGAAATCAGCCAAGACCTCAGAAAAAAATTTGTAGACCTCCACATGTCTGGTGTCACGATTCTCTAAAGCGGAACCTAGAAGCAGACCAGGACAAGGTTAGTTGAATGAAGGTGAGTATTTATTTAAAGACTTAAATGTGGAAGCAGGAGAATCCAAGTGATGGAGCTGGCAGTGGAGGTGAGTTGGTGGGAGTGAATGGGCAGATCCAATGATGTTTCTGAAGCCACAGACGACCAGGCAGAGGTGGAGTGAATATTCCGGGAGAGTAATGTTCATGGCTAACGATCTGGCAGGGAATGGATGTCAGGTCAGAGCTTATGAAGTGGAGAGGTGATGATCAGAACCAGGTGTGCAGATAGCTGATGAGATGCAGGTGTGGGTAATAGAGAGATCTCCCGCCTTGCTTCGTCACCCAGCAACCAGACAGGGTGCATTCAGGAAACTCAGGAAAAAAGACTCCAGGACAGAAAACAGGCAACTCAGGCAGAAACCGACTCAGGAAGCGGGATTCCTGACATCTGGTTCATCCTTGGGAGCAATTTCCAAATGCCTGAAGGTACCACGTTCATCTGTACAAACAATAGTACACAAGTATAACCACCATTGGACCACGCAGCCATCATACCGCTCAGGAAGGAGATGGGTTCTGTCTCCTAGAGATGAACGTACTTTGGTGCGAAAAGTGCAAAACAATCCCAGAACAACAGCAAAGGACCTTGTGAAGATGCTGGAGGAAACAGGTACAAAATTATCTATATCCACAGTAAAACAAGTCCTATGTCGACATAACCTGAAAGGCCGCTCAGCAAGGAAAAGCCACTGCTCCAAAACCGCCATAAAAAAGCTATACTACGGTTTGTAACTGCACATGGGGACAAAGATTGTACTTTTTGGAGAAATGTCCTCTGGTCTGATGAAACAAAAATAGAACTGTTTGGCCATAATGACCATCATTATGTTTGGAGGAAGAAGGGAATGGCTTGCAAGCCAAAGAACACCATCCCAACCGTGAAGCACGGGGGTGGCCGCATCATGCTGTGGGGGTGCTTTGCTGCAGGAGGGCCTGGTGCACTTCACAAAACAGATGGCATCATGAGGAAGGAAAATTATGTGGATATATTGAAGCAACATCTCAAGACATCAGTCAGGAGGTTAAAGCTTGGTCGCAAATGGGTCTTCCAAATGGACAATGACCCCAAGCATACTTCCAAAGTTGTGGCAAAATGGCTTAAGGACAACAAAGTCAAGGTACTGGAGTGGCCATCACAAAGCCCTGACCTCAATCCTATAGAACATTTGTGGGCAGAACTGAAAAAGTGTGTGTGAGCAAGGAGGCCTACAAACCTGACTCAGTTACACCAGCAATGTCAGGAGGAATGGGCCAAAATTCACCCAACTTATTGTGGGAAGCTTGTCGAAGGCTACCCAAAACGTTTGACCCAAGTTAAACAATTTAAAGGCAATGCTACCAAATACTAATTGAGTGTATGTAAACTTCTGGCCCACTGGGAATGTGATGAAAGAAATAAAAGCTGAAATAAATAATTCTCTCTACTATTATTCTGACATTTCACATTCTTAAAATAAAGTGGTGATCCTAACTGACCTAAGACAGGGAATTTCTACTAGGATTAAATGTCAGGAATTGTGAAAAACTGAGTTTAAATGTAGTTGGCTAAGGTGTATGTAAACGTCCGACTTCAACTGTATGTCAAATATTTAAGTTAAAAGCACTGTGTGCATCATAATGACGAATTTTTGTTTGCAGGGAATCACCTGTGAAATCAAATGTGAAAATGTGAATCCACATATGAAAGGTTTTGTGATCACGTGAAAATCCACGTGAAACTTCATGTGAAATATCATCACATGTGAAGTGTTCCAAAAACACATGGTTTCACATGATTTCACATGTGCGAAACATGTGGAAATGTCACATGTGAAATCATGTGATTTTCAGTGTGAAATCTTGTGTATTTCCATGCATTTACTGTCACCCCTTGGCCGTTAGCCCTCAAACACAGGGTATCACTTTCTCTCTCAGTATTTATCTGCATCTTCCCTTCTCCCCATGTCTTGTTGCTCTCTTTAGATGCAATAATCACATAGATTTGTATGTAATCCTCACATCCCTTTCTTACATTATGACAATACTCCCACAATATTTCTCTCCTCAGATATTTCTCTCTCCCTTGTCACTCTCCATTTCCCTCTCCTTCATTCTCTCACCTTCATGCTCCTAGGGTCACTGCTATCTTGCTGTGTGGAATATCCCATGCCTTCCTCCTCAGTCCTAGACCCACTCTGTAACATCAGGAGCTTTTCTGCGACCAGGGACATTACAACAGATTCGAGCAGTATTGTTTGGACAGTGTTTCTTATTAAAAGGCCTCTCCTTTATATTCACACGCGTGCGTTCTCTGTCCCATAGCAGCGAGAGGCAATTATTCACATGACTAGTCTTAGAGCCAGAGGAACAGGCTCAGTCTTTATCACAGAGCAATGAGAGTCCAGCAGAGCTCTCTGTATTTCTGTAATCATCTGCATTCCCATTAAAAGTAGACCAATACCCTTTCTTTCATTGTACTCAAATGCAGTGAGGAAGATTCATGGTGAAAAGAAAGACAAGTGATTCTTCAATTGGGATTAGTTGGATAAGTGGCAAATGTTGGAGTAGCTGTCATATGCTGATCCAAGAAAGCATTGTCACAGGAAAACACATTACAGGGAACTTCTTACACCTATAGAGCAGTTTCCCAAACTCGGTCCTGGGGCCTCCCTGGGTGCACGTTTTGGTTATTGCCTTAGCGCTATACTGCTGATTCAAATAATCAAAGGTTGATGATGAGTTGGTTATTTGAATCAGCTGTGTAGTGCTAGAGCAAAAACCAAAACGGGCACCCAGGAGGGGGGGCCCAGGACCGAGTTTGAGAAACCCTGCTATAGATGGAGTGTTGCTAACCCAATGCAGAGCAATTGTGGTGTGATTGCTCTGTATTGCTCTGCTATCTAGGGACAGATTGAATATAGTCAATATAACAGGTCTAATAGATATTGTACCAACAAGCTAACAGGCCAATAATGCTTTGCCTGGAGGAGACAGGGGACAGCTGATTAGCAGAAGGCTAGCTGTTAATGGTCGCTAATTGATTGATGTCTCTTTCCACCTCTCTCTGTCTCTTTCTTTCTACAGCTCTCTCTCCCCCTTTTCTTTCCCTACTCCTCTATTACAACCCTCTCTATTTAAGTCACATCACAAAGCACCCTTATCTTAACAGAGCAAGAAGCCCTACTCCAGGTCCTTCTCTTAGCTGTTGAACAGCATTGCACTTAAATAAAGCACACACTTTACTTCGTATCCAACTTTCTCTGTACAGTATGTGACATCCAAGACTGCCACATACTGGACTGGTTACAGACAGTGTCCCCTCAACCCACTATCACAAACTATCGTGAAATCGACTCAAATTGCTCATGCAACATTTGTGAAATAGACACAAATTACTTATGCGAAAAACGATAGGAAGGAGGTTGGTCAGGAAGGATGTGTGGGCGTATATTACGCGAAGGCCAAATAACATGATGGACAACTTTTTCATTTTAGCTAATTAGCAACTTTGCAACCACTAGTATTTTTTAACTACTTAGCTAGCATGTTAGCTAACCCTAACCTTAACCCTTTAACTACTTAGCTAGCATGTTACCTAACCCTAACCTTAATCCCTTAACCCCTAGCCTAGCTAACATTAGCCACCTAGCTAACCTAGCTAACGTTAGCCACAACAAATTGGAATTCTTTATGAAGAAAATTGTGTACTGGAAATTAATGAGTTATGAATAAAATCATGTGGTGTAAACGAAAATCATGTACTGGACACATGCATTATGAAGAAAATTGTGTGGTGGACACACCACACAATTGAAGTAATTTGTGTATATTTCATGATCATCTGTGATAGTGTGTTGGTCCCATACCTCCCAGGTTTGACCTTGGTAAAGTGCAGTAAAACAAGTATTTAGTCAGTGAGCTCTTCAGTTATAACCCCACCACTGGCTCCACGTCAGAGAGCCCAGCAGAGCTCTCAGATGAAGCGGTAAGGAGGAAGTGTTTGAACCCCCGCACCCCCTGTCTACGTTCCTAGTAGGGGGTACATATAGATGGGCATTCATGTATTATTTAGAGTCAGGCCTGTCTTTGTGTTTGATCACATCTTGATGAAGAGAGAAACTGACTAGAATTTTTTCCTTTACCTTTATGTACATGGAGGATGACTCTGAAACTTTGGTGGATAAGATGGATGGATGAACTTTTGACTACTGTGTAGTCCCAAATAGTGTTGCTTTGGGACAATGTACTGTTACAAAGCACTTGACATCATTGGAGGATTAAAAGATAGTTTACTTCAAAAACCAAAGTTTGTCAGACGTTATTGAACCTCGAGAATGGTCTAATGTTGAGAGTCCACATATGTTGTGTAGATCCAGCAATATGCCTCATTACTAAATAAATGAGAAAGATATGAGCCGTCTAATTTGGTCATTTTATCCAGTGCTTATCTTCCTCCATTGATTTGAGGTTGAGGAATATTAATACCAGTGATAGACCACTAATAAATGACTGGCTCTGATAAACTGGTCTAAATGATAATGATACTGCATGTATTGATTGGGTATGATTGGGGATGAGATAACCGTACGGTGCTGTACCAGTCATGCTGGGTCTGTTTTTAAGTCATTCCCTAATTAGACTACATGTGCCCTCCCCCTCTCGCTCTAGCAAACAAGCCATAGTTGATTCACCATTTAAGTCATTACCAGACCTAATGCACAGACACAGAACAGAGTGCAATAGTTAGGCTGTCATGCTTTAGGTTCATAAAAGTTGTTGCCCTTACATGAAACCACAGACCCCTAATCCAAAACCTAGCCATTAGAGTGGAACAAATATCTGACCCTATATCGTGATTAGGGGCAACTTTTAAAAAATGCAATTATTTAGAGCTCTTTAGCTAAATCTAACATTTACATATTTTTAAAATGGTCCCAAATGATTCAAATGTTTAATATTTTATGTCTAATACCCCAAATACTGTATGTATTCAGGTATCAACATCGTTGGGTAGGGACCAATTACAATCATCGCACAGTCAGGATATTACCGTATCACCAGTAATGCAATTGTGAATTTGATTAATTACATTATGCATGTAATTATTTCAGCTCAAATAGACAGAGGCAAACTCAGAGCCAGTATAGCTGGCCAAGAGGGAGATATCTACATTGAAAAACCTCTTCCTCTTCCTTGTATATCCATAACTTTATTCATGGTGTCTTTTGTATTTTCTAATATCCACAACCTCCCATTCCAATTAGAATATCTTAATTGTTAATGCACAACCCCCACCCCCCCACCCCACTTCCATACACACACACACACCAAACTTCATCAATTCAGTTCTCTTTCATACAGCCCATTATTTAGAGATCAAATGGGTTCTTACAGGTAGCTTTCAAGTGGATGCTGCTATGACCAGGTTGTTGCTGCGTGTCCTTTTCATTACAGCAAGACATTTGTGATTCAGGCTGCGGCCCTGTTGTTTCCAAAGCAGCTCATAGCCCTACATTAATTAGCCACCTATTAGGTCTGGCGTCGCATGAATCGCCTGCTCTCGCCCTCTATTCTCTAGCTTGCCACTCACACGAGGGGGAAGGCACTCAGAGCTCAATTCAATCTAACCCGCACTGCAGTGTTTATATAGTAGCTCTTCTTCCCATGGTCAAGTCAAACCTACTACTATTCCTAGGTGGACTCCCTTAAACAGAGAAACGCTTCCAGTATTCAGCAAAAAAACAAGTGTGTGTGGGCAGTAGAACGTATAATCTAAAGGAGGTTTCAGGTAGGAGTCTGCCAGGTGCAGGTGAGAAGCACTTCCCTACATGATGATGCAGAGATTTGAATCAATCAAGAAATGATGAGATCGATTGATTTGAATAAGATCTACTATCTTTGGATTTTATAATGGTTTTATAATGTAAATATGCAAAATACTAATTACTTAGTCCGTTCTTCTGGTCATTCAGCATTTTATTTTATTTTTGCTTTATAAAAATCACTGAACCATGAGTTCTAGTGCAGTGAAGGGACAAAGGCTGATGCACCAAGCTTTCTGTATTTGAATAGCAAATTCAATCACAATGCAGGTTAACCTTCAAGCTACAGTGTGCATTGATTCACTGTTAAATATGCATTCAGAAGATTTATTATCTAGCAGGGGCTGGACAAACGCCACCGTCTACATTTTCATCCTCTTACCCTCTCTTTTTTCCCCCTCTCTTGTCAACGTTGTGATCTAAAATCAGAACTATCCATCACTGTGGCATGTAAAACAAAAATAAATTAAAGTCACGGTGAGAAAATGTATTCCTGGGGAATAAAATTAGAATAAAATGCTGTTGAAGCGTTTAGTGAAGGTTTAGAAAAGGAGAAGATAATTGGTAATGCATGCAGCTTCAAACTTTTACTACTTTAAATGACTGTTTATAGAGTAGTTATTATTTTAGAATATATATATATATATATATATATATATATATATATATATATATATATATATATATATATATATATATATATATTTTATGATGTAATTGATGTTAGCCACACAATGCATTTGTATTTAGCTTGTGTAGGTATAATTTAACAAAGGAAAAGATTGCAACATAATAATTTTTTACAGAGCAATACTACAGTTGGAGATGGTATTAAATTAATATACAGTACCAGTAAAAAGTTTGGACACACCTACTCATTCCAGGGTTTTTCTTTATTTTTACAATTTTCTACATTGTAGAATAATAGTGAAGACATCAAAACTATGAAATAACACATATGGAATCATGTAGTAATCAAAATATATTTTATATTTGAGATTCTTCAAAGTAGCCACCCTTTGCCTTGATGACAGCTTTTCACACTCTTGGCATTCTCTCAACCAGCTTCATGAGGAATGCTTTTCCAACAGTCTTGAATGAGTTCCCACATATACTGAGCACTTGTTGGCTGCTTTTCCTTCACTCTGTGGTCCAACTCATCCCAAACCATCTCAATTGGTTTGAGGTCGGGTGTTTGTGGAGGCCAAGTCATCTGATGCAGCACTCCATCACTCTCCTTCTTGGTCAAATAGCCCTTACACAGCCTGGAGGTGTGTTTTGGGTCATTGTCCTGTTGAAAAACAAATGATAGTCCCACTGAGCGCAAACCAGATGGGTATGGCGTATCGCTGCAGAATGCTGTGGTAGCCATGCTGGTTAAGTGTGCCTTGAATTCTAAATAAATCACTGACAGTGTCACCAGCAAAGCACCTCCACACCATCACACCTCCTCCTCCATGCTTCATGGTGGTAACCACACATGCGGAGATCATCCGTTCACCTACTCTACGTCTAACAAAGACACGGCAGTTGGAACCAAAAATCTCAAATTTGGACTCATCAGACCAAAGGACAGATTTCCACCGGTCTAATGTCCATTGCTCGTGTTTCTTGGCCCAAGCAAGTCTCTTCTTCTTATTGGTGTCCTTTAGTAGTGGTTTCTTTGCAGCAATTCGACCATGAAGGCCTGATTCACGCAGTCTCCTCTGAACAGTTGATGTTGAGATGTGTCTCTTACTGGAACTCTGTGAAGCATTTATTTGGGCTGCAATCTGAGGTGCAGTTAACTCAAATGAACTTATCCTCTGCAGCAGAGGTAACTCTGGGTCTTCCATTCCTGTGGTGGTCCTCATGAGAGCCAGTTTCATCATAGCGCTTGATGGTTTTTGCGACTGCACTTGAAGAAACCTTCAAAGTTCTTGAAATTTTCCGGATTGATTGACCTTCATGTCTTAAAGTAATGATGGACTGTCATTTCTCTTAGCTTATTTGAGCTGTTCTTGCCATAATATGGACTTGGTCTTTTACCAAATAGGGCTATCTTCTGTATACCACCCCTACCTTGTCACAACACAACTGATTGGCTCAAACGCATAAAGAAGGAAAGAAATTCCACAAATTAACTTTTAAGAAGGCACACCTGTTAATTTAAATGCATTCCAGGTGACTACCTCATGAAGCTGGTTGAGAGAATGCCAAGAGTGTGCAAAGCTGTCATCAAGGCAAAGGGTGGCTATTTTAATAATAATAAAGAAAAACCCTGGAATTAGTAGGTGTGTCCAAACTTTTGACTGGTACTGTATGTGTAAAAGATGTTAAACGTGTCAAACTAATCTAATACACTTGGTTCTCTTAGAGCAAATATCGTTAAAGAACAATGGTAATAAAAATCTATAACAAGTGGATCTAGAAACTGATCATGATGCTAATACCTCGAATATGAAATTATAAGTCCTGCACATTGATTTTTTGTGTTTATCTCTGGTTTACAGGTTTTTACCTGTTTTAACATTATGGCACAGATCGATAAAATATGCAGAAATGTCAATCCATTTTTTTTAAAGAATTGATTCTATGAATAAATGCAATCATATAGATTAAATTCCTGTTACTATCTGCTCTGTACAAGGACACACACTGTAAATATGATTTGATCCATATCATAAGAGAAACATGGCAGGCTTTTTACTTAAATAAATACATAATAATCTGGATTAAAAACATTTTGACTTTGAATCCACTTGTGTGTGTACATATCTGCACATATCCGACAGAGACAGATCAGGGGCCAGCAGACAAGCAAAATGAAGAGAGAGATCCGCTCTAATGAAATGAAAAGGCCCATAAAACAGCCTGGCTGTGTCTGAAATGGCACCCTATACCTGGCTTATGTAGTGCACTTCTTTTTACCAGAGCCCTATGGGATGCATCCTAGGTGTGCCAGGAGTGCCAGGAGGGCATAACGTTTCTTCCTCACACTGAGCTCCCTGTTTCTCTACCCACGATGCCTTGTGCTCATGTCAGGGCCCATTCAGAACCCAGTTGCCAAGGGCAACCCAGTCACCTTTCTCCCTCTCCCTTTCTCTCCTCACGCTGAGCAGATGCCCGTCCCATAAGCGCAGATGTCACCATGCCAACAAGCAGGTGTCCAACATTCCAATGGGCAGGTGTTGCCATGTCAACAGGCGCCAAGTGTGTGAAGAGAGGAAAAAGAGGGTTGTGGTGGTGCAGGGGGGCACACAAATACACACAGCCAGATGTATTCACACATTCTATTCAACTGGACACAATCACAAAAACATATGCCCTCTCTGATAGAGACAACCACACATGCACAAATATAAACACACTCTTCAACAAGATACACCTGTATCACACACACACATAGGTGCACATATCACATACACTTGGTACTGATCACATTATCTGTCAGAATCTGAATCTGAGTGACCTAGAGGGGAAGATAAATAATAAGTCAATCAACCCCATAGTTTGATCTCCGTCTTTTTGTGTCTGTCTTGATCTGCAATTATATTGCATTCCATAAGCTGGTCAGAACAAGTTTACTGTAACGTGGGGAAAACAGTATAGGGCTAATCTTCATACATTATCTTATTTCTCCAGTTAGATACTAGGCTAGGATGAGGGGATGATTTTGTATGCTAATATGAACCACACATGCACATGTCCCCAGTGCACAGCTGCCTGGTGGCTGTGAGGAAATTGACTCAGTGATTATTCATTTCATTCAGTTTGTAAATTAAATATTCTTTACCCTGAGAGAAACGGATCAAATGAACCAAGACGGCAACCGGGACCTTCTAACATGACCTGACAGATCTTTTAAATAATGTAAATAATGTAAAATAATGTTTATTTATCAATGCTAACATTTACACAAACCCTTAACACATGCATCCCCGCTCGCGGCTGACCTGTTTTCTAAGCCTGCATGGCCTCCCAGTTTGGCTTCTCTGAATAGAAGTTCTCTGTAAAAGTTTGTGAAAACAGCAAAGACAAATAGTTGGTGTTTGGCGTAGCTACTTAATTATTTTCCATTGTTAGAATCAGGTAGAAAGGGTGCTCTTTGGAAACAATGGTCCTCCTGCAATACATTGAAAAACTCCAAGACACTTAGAGTATATTCTGTTAAAAAGCCTTTATATTGAAAGCAATTTTCACAACAGCCCCATACCGGCCTTAATCTAACAGAAAGAACTGTGAGTTTCCACCAGGTCTCTCAGTTTAGAAGAGGATTGTGTGAGGTATGACGGGATGATAGAGGAGAGAGGGAGTGGAAAAGGTTTTAGCAACAGGGGAAAGAAAGGGATGACAGGGAGGAATAAGAGAGAAAAGATAGAGAGACGTAGTTTATACAATAAGAATTGAGCAGGAGTGAGAGGGTTGTTACAGCAGACATGAGATAGGGGATATACTGTACAGTAGGTTGTGGAAATCTGTTGCACCCCGTCTGGTCTTTCTAAGGACCAAGCCTACCTCAAATAAACTCCTCTTTTGAAGCTTCCTAGAAGGAAAGACCCCTTATTTAATTCCAGAGGATGAAACTCAAAAACAAGTGAAAGATCTGTGAATTCACCAGAGAGATATTGAATGGCACATCTTGTGAGTTGCGAAAAGTCTTAAGCCTAAACTAAACAACTATCCAAATGTATGAATTAATAAATTAATATATGAACATACTAATTTATGATCTGCAGTTATGCAGTTCTGAGTTAAATTATGCGTTGACCCCCCTAACATCCCAGCTCAGGATATCATTATACTTTAATTAAAACTAAGCCTGGCTTTACCATTGCAAACCAGTAGACAGATCTTTTCCATAAAATATATTACTTTCAAGAAATGTCAATCCCACTCAGGGTCACGGGTAGTATTTGCAAGTCGATCCCTGTATAAAAACACTTCAGCTCCGAGGATGATACCACTTGTAGTCTTTTGAGAGCATTGTTGATGGTCCTCTGTGGTTTTAAGGACGCTCAGAAAAGACGATGCAGGATTGAAATGGATCATACTGGGAATAACACTTGAATGAGTGGATTGTCTACCACCCCCAGGTACTGTGCCAGTGGAGCCAACAAGGAAAGATCAACAACAGATATTTACAAGGACCTTCACCTCAACAGGTCTGTCTGTCTGTCTTTCTCTCCTATTGCATTGAAAGCTATTGCTGAAGGGGCTCAGGATTGTTTAATATGGAAGATAATTGATTTGGTTTGGTTTGGTTTTCTCAGTTCATCTGGACACTCAGGTGAACCTGTAGTCTGTCCCTGTTCTTTCCACGTCTGCTACCAATGTCTTTCCTCTACACTCTCCCACAACTTCTTATATGAGTTGGAACGTGAGGGGAAGACAAAAATAACCTTGTTCATAGGGATTTCTTCAAGTGATGTTAATAACAGATTCACCAGTGGGTCAGTTCTGTTCAACAGTCCTGTATGTTAGTGACACCCCCCATAAAAAAGCTGGATGTGTTGTCCTAACTTCAGAAAGATGTCACCTAGATTAGCCAAACTGCGTGACTCTCATGCCTGTACTGATGTAGTTCAAGCGTTAGTAATATGCATGTTTTGTTTTGTTTAATTCTGATACATAATACATAATGATTTTCATAAATGTTACCCTAATGAGGTAAGGTCGCACATTAAATAACTCTTATGAATACACATGAAGATCAAAACAAAGAGAAATGTTAAGCATTTTAATAAACACATTAGAATTGTATATTTCTGTAATAAAATATTTATCTGTGTATATTTTTTTATCCAATTCCACAAGCTAACATAGCTACAGAGAAAGAGATATGACAGTGCCCTCTTGTAGGATGGCATTAATAAACATGTATAGCCTTAACTGCCACAATAATTATGGTTCAGTGACTTGAACACGTAGAAGACAAACTTTCTCCAAAGATGAAGGAATGAGAAATGAGACTGGGACTAACTACAAAAAGAAGACCTCAGACAGGGAAGACAGAGGTTAAAGGTGAATTATATAATATTTTCACATTTTCCCTACTGTATGATGTATCTGTAGTAGTAAAAATAATTTAAATCCTTGAGAGAAAAAACATATTGGTGTCTTTTTCTCAGCAGTTGAAAAGGTAACCAATATTACCGTAACAATATTTCACATCCTTGCAAACTGTTTTGGGGGGGTTGGTGGTAATGTCAGCCACAGTATACAGGTATTTATAAATCACAATTCAAACACCAAATTATCAATAACATGTTACAAACTGCACCTTTAAGCTTTGGTGCGATAAAGCCTGTACCCCTGAACCCCATCCCAACAACACTGAATAAAAAAGTGATATTTCAGTAACATTTGAATATTCATGAGCAGTCCACTGACTGAGTGTGGTTCCATGGCATGAATAACTGCTGGAGGGGAAACCAGGCCCATATAAGGAGCAGCATGACTGAATAATGTCCCCCATGCCCAAATAAGGAGTTTTATCTAAACAGTGAATTCTGGACTCTTCCAAAGATACTGTATTCATTATTAATGTATTTACAATGCTACTGTATTTACTGATAATAATAAAAGATAATTAACAGATTGTTCTACAAATATTTGATTATGAAAAACCAAACACACTTTGCTTGTGTTGAAATAGCATGATGAAACTGTAATTGAATGTATAATGGAATCTTGGTGGGATTAAAGGGGATATGTGCAGTGTGTATACAGTATGTACAAATTTATGAATAACTAAAAGAAGACTGTCCTGCCTCTTTAGAGAGCAAGCTATGAGAGGATGATTGACTTTTGTGAAATAGACTCCACAGTAAATCTACCAGAGACAAAGCATTTCAAAAATATCCTAAAATACACATATTTTGCTTTATTTCAAAACATATACAAATGTAAAAACTCTGCTTTGGCAGTTGAGGAGGAGGATAATAGACCCAGACTCTGTCCCTGCACCAGCCATACATTCACTACTACTATTACTTATTGTGTTGGGATGAATGAGGAAGAGCGATGCAGGTGGGCTCAGCAGACAGATCATGGTTGAAGAGATTAAGAGAACAAAATGGAACCCTCATTAACAAAATGGAGTCCACTCCATATAACATGTAGATACAGTGTAGGCTTATATGTCCATTTTGGCAGCAGTTTAAAAGGAACTTGGGAGAGATTATTAAATAACGCATTAGTATTCCTTTGAAGAGAGAGGCCTTGAGTTGGTGAAGAGGGCTATCTCTATGGCTGCTCAGTAGCCACATGAAGAGTATACAGAGGCTTGAAGAGAATTTGCCTCAGAGAAATTAAACTAAAGAATTTACATTTTAAAAAATGATTACCCCATGATTAGATCTCTTTATTTGTTTACGTTATTATCTAAAACAACGTGGCCCTCTTTCACTTTATTCAGTACAATTAGTATTTTTTTGCCAATACTTGCAGTGTTCCCTGGACCCAATCACTTTTTGCACATTGAGGAATTGATGTAATGTTATGACGAGCTGCATTGGCAGCACAATGAAAGATAGTGTTTAAGATATAACTTGTTTTCATATTACTACTATAAAAGTCAAATATGGTGTGCATTCTCACCAGACTGCTGAAATTTTACAGAACGTTTTGTACCACCATGAAGGACCACCAGCACTGAACTACCCTGAATTATGCGCAGTAGTAATTATACGACCCTGTGTTCTGAATTGTAAATTCTCACATTAACATAGGCCCATTGTCTATTCATTATTTCAAATGGAATGGGAAATTATGTAAAACTATCTCTAAAGAAGAGTACAGCGTGTAATAGGACTTGCCATCTTGTTCATGCAATTCAAATACATCCTGTGTCTGTGAGGTGAAAGTCATCAGATTTAAATAAAATCCAAAGTTAATGTCATCTGGGATTATGAGACATTAGGATGATCATCTGTGTTAAGAAGCCTGGATGAGCAGTGAGGTGATAGTGCATGCTGGGAAATAGTATTTTTGCTTTGTATTAATAACTTTCCTAAAGATGTTGACATAAATACAAGAGGTGCATGTTTGTGTCTGTGTTTTTGAAGCAGGAGCCTAGCAACTTTGACAGTTTAAATTACCACTAGGTTACTGTTCTCTCCTTCCTGTTGCTCCCCTATTTTCCAGCCTGGCCTCAGAGCCATATGAAACATACTTTACGTATTTCTGAGCACCTCCAAGACATATGATACCTACTAATGGTCTAGTTACTTTAGGAAAAAACAAAAGTGGAGAGGTTGGTTGGTCAGGGAGGATAGGTGGGCGTAATCCACGACCGTCTAGCAATCCAAAGGTTGAGTGTTCAAATCGCGTCGGGGACAACTGTAGCATTTTAGCTAACCCTTCCCTTAACCATTATTCTAAACTTAACCCATTTCACCTAACATGCTACTTAAATTCTCCTAACCTTTGTTGTTTTAGTTCTCCTAACCTTTTACATAAATTATATTAACCCGTACATTTTCCCGTAATTCTCCTTTGTAATCCTTTGTTGTTACGGTTGCAACAAGCAACCTGGTCTCAGAGAAAGAAGTATAATAATATACATTTTCAATAAACATTGGAGACGAAATATAGTTTACATGTTGTCAGCAATCTAAGCCAACCCTGTCTGTTTTGCCCCATAGTTGCGCACGTGTCGGTTTTGTTGCTAAACAACCAACCCGTCTATTGTACGACCACTATTCCATTCATGTAACCTAACGTTATGTAATATATCATACTAAATGGAGTGTCACAGATTTACACACAGAATAATACAAATTGCCCTGAGACCACATTGTATTTTCCTCCTCTATAGTATTTTATCCCCTTACACCTATACACCTCACTTTCTCACCTCCTTTATTCCCTCTCCTCCTCAACCCTTCACCCCCTATTCCCCTCACCTCCTCACATCTTATCCCCTCTCATCCTCAAACCCTCATCCCTTATCTGCTCACCCTCAGCTCCTTACAGTTACCTCTTCATCCCTCTCCTCCTCTTCCCTTCCCTCTATCCCTTTGCTGAGCACAGGTATTTGTTTAGGAATCTCAAGGTGGAAATTATACTCCATCTCCCTCGCTCGCTATCAACACACAATTATCATTGGCAACCATGCGGAACAGAGCTGAATTCAGCTGGGACTCCCGCTCTGATGACATTACTGTCTTCTAGGCCTGGCTCTGGAGGAATGGGTCGAGCACCTGCAGCACACATATACAAACACACACACACACACACATGCACAAGCTGACACACACACCTTGAAGATAATAATTTGTTCTATTTAACTTTCATTTAAACAGGAAATCACATTGAGATAAAGAATCTCTTTACCAAGAGAGAAGTTTCTGTGTACAGTAAAACACAGGACAACCCTTTGGTCTCCATATCATATGTTTTAATTGTATCTCACTCTGTATTCGTTTTTCATTCACCATATTACTAATCTTTACTGTCATCTCTGTCTTTGACCTCCTATGATCATGTAAGGGCTCTATTCAATTCGTATCGTGGAAGTTCAGCGTTACAGCGTGATTGAAATTTAAAGGCAAATTCCCGCATTAGCGGAGACTGCATTCACGGGAAAAGCTGCATGTCTGTTCAAACAGAAATTACCTTGACATTTCTATTGCACAATCTGTAACAGATTGAATAAAGCCCTAGAAAAGGAGGAGTACGTAGGCTACTCTAGAATAATGTATGCAAGAAGAAAGGCAGCTTTTGCTGACACATTGGTGGTTTTAACTTTTAATAAATCATGGGCATCTGCACAGTGTTTGGCAGTTTGACCAGCTTGTGCCTTTCCCATTCAGGTGCGTGTTTTCCTTATTTTAGAGAAGAGAATTGTGTCTCCATAGCTTTACTCACCCCAAACATCATGGCCAGAAGGTAATTCTCTCTGAATAATCACATAGTCATAATGTGCCACTCTGTCCTTACAGGAAGTCACGCTCTGTTGTTGTGTGGAATGGTAAATGGATGTACTTTGTTGAAAGGTAAATGCATTATGATGTACGGAGGAAGGGTATTTGATTGACACAGACTCAGGAGAATCAGCAGCACAGGAGGACTCTGATCAATTCCTCCATTCATGAGTGAAATTACCCTCCTGCTATCAGCCACCTTCATTTCGAGCTACACACATAAACAGGAACTGTATACAAATCCTACTTCTGATGGGATGCATAATCCATACAAGGTTATTAGAACTCCAGATGAATAAAATATGTTTTGTTTCGATAGGACAACGCTGCTATCTAGTGGTTAGGATATGAACAGATACGTGTGTTGTTGAGATCCGGTCAAGCTGTTCCCACAACAGCTCAATAGGGTTGAGATCCGGTGAATGTGCTGGCCACTCCATTATAGACAGAATACCAGCTGACTGCTTCTTCCCTAAATAGTTCTTGCATAGTTTGGAGTTGTGCTTTGGGTCATTGTCCTGTTGTAGGAGGAAATTGGCTCCAATCAAGTGCCATCCACAGGGTATGGCATGGCGTTGCAAAATGGAGTGATAGCCTTCCTTCTTCAAGATCCCTTTTACCCTGTACAAATCTCCCACTTTACCACCACGAAAGCACCCCCAGACCATCACATTGCCTCCACCATGCTTGACAGATGGCATCAAGCACTCCTCCAGCATCTTTTCATTTGGTCTGCGTCTCACAAATGTTCTTCTTTGTGATCCGAACACCTCAAACTTCGATTTGTCGCAGCGTTGAAAGCAAACATACTCTTTATTGTGATCTCATGAACAAAACAACAAACGATAACGTGACGTCTATGGATTAACACAAACCACACTGGAACAAACCAAACGGAACAAGATCCCACAACTATTGTGGGAAAACAGCCTCTATAAATATGGCTCCCAATCAGAGACAACCAGCAACAGCTGACACCCGTTGCCTCTGATTGGGAACCACTCTGCCCAACACAGAAATACAAAACATAGAATATACACACCCTGGCTCAACATATAGAGTCCCAGAGCCAGGGTGTGACAGGTACACACCTGTCTATATAAGATCCCACAGTTGACAGTGCATGTCAGAGCAAAAACCATGAGGTTGAAGGGATTGTCCGTAGAGCTCCAAGACAGGATTGTGTCGAGGCACAGATCTGGGGAAGGGTACCAAAACATTTCTGCAGCATTGAAGGTCCCCAAGAACACAGTGGCCTCCATCATTCTTAAATGGAAGAAGTTTGGAACCACCAAGACTCTTCCTAGAGCTGGCCGCCCGGCCAAACTGAGCAATCGGGGGAGAAGGGCCTAGGTCAGGGAGGTGACCAAGAACCCGATGGTCACTCTGACAGAGCTCCAGAGGTTCCTCTGTGGAGATGGGAGAACCTTCCAGAAACGTTTGACCCAAGTTAAACAATTTAAAGGTAATGCTATCAAATACTAATTGAGTGCATGTAAACTTCTGACCCACTGGGAATGTGATGAAAGAAATAAAAGCTGAAATAAATAATTCTCTCTACTATTATTCTGACCTAAGACAGGGAATTTTTACTATGATTAAATGTCAGGAATTGTGAAATGTAAATGTATTTGGCTAAGGTGTATGTAAACTTCTGACTTCAACTGTATTTCTATCAAATAAAAATGTAGTCTTTAAAGTTATTTCGAATGGCTTAAATTATTTTGCCATTTAAGGTGAAACGTTTTAATAAAATATAGGCTACTACTTGAAAGGAATGGGAAGGAATGATGAGAGCCATTATAGACTGTAGCCTAAACATGGCTCTGGCCTGGGGATGATAACCAGATGCCAGACAACCCTTCCTCTAAAGTAGGGCTATCATCCCTCTCGTTTTCCCTAGACGGAGGGTAGTTTCCGAGCCCTAAGGAGGTAGAGGAAGGGCTGATGAAGCTCCCCAAAATATTAAACATGTTAGTGCTAGGAACCACAATGCACAGCGCTGTCACTGAATGTGGAGGGATACAGAAACAACGTACCAGGATAGCTCCGTTGATGGATGTAATGTAATTCACCAACAGGCTCAGCAGAATGATCTGAATAGTACGGGACGCTCTTCTCTTCATCAGGTTCCCTCCCTCTTTCTCTCCCTTCGCTCCATCCCCCAGACCGAACCTGGCCAGCACCCTCAGGATGGACACACAGCAGAAGAAGTCGATTGGTCAGTGATTGCGAAAAGGCAGGCGTTGACAATCATGCCGCCTATTAAGCCTATCACAACACAGAGGACGAGGGACATCAGCCAAGCCAGAGCCACACACATCGCCCTGTACCTCAGAGGCCTGTACTTCAGGTAGACCAGTGGGTGGACCATCGCCAGCTAGCGCTCTACACGGATAAGGTACTGGAGCAGAGGGCGACCGGTGGTGACCAAGCCGAACGTGTAGCTGCTGAATTGGAAGATGGTCCAGCTTTAGATGAAGAGGTAGTTGAAGACAGTAAGTAGTGAGAGAAGGCAGAAGAACAGCTCTGTGACAGCCAGGTTGAGGGCAAAGATCTCCTGGGTGACCTGGACCAGAGGGCCCCCAGTGACCAGCCACAGGTACCAGGTGTTGGTGACCAGACCCAGGAGGCAGTGCAACACCTCCAATCCCAGATAGAACAGCGAGCCACTCCCAACAGTCTTCCCATGGAAACTTGGTAGTGTGGTTCATCATGCCAGGATGGGAGGAGTTTCCTGAAATCCTGGTTGAAGGATTCCAGATTTCCTGGTAATTCCCTCCCATTTTGAGGAATCTTCCAACCAGGATCTCTGGAAAAGTTACCAGAATTGTGCAATCCTACCTGGAATTCACATTATGCTGGTTTGCAAAGTGATGTGTATTTCCTGTTGGAATCCAACCAGAACATCCAGCTGTTGGAATTGTTATTCACCTGCAACATGCATTGAGAATGATGAAGGTTAGAAATATTGTGAGACTACGTAAACCATTAAAACTGGAACAACCATTCCAGTAACGGGTTCAAAAATGCTAACTCACTGATTGGATTAGTTTAGAAAAATGTACATTATTTATCTTTTTGTAACATAACATTCATTTATCAATCTGTCAATGTACACGCAAAAACACATTTATTAAAACATGTATTTTTTCTACCTGCAATAGAGCATTTTGGGAAATATGATAATGGTGGGCATGGTTTTGGTTCAAAGTGATGTGTATGAGTTTCAGGCCCCTGTATTAGGGTAAAGCTAGGCCCTCAAAATAAGGCTTTGTGAACTACGTATGGTATTGCATGAAATAAATACATTTTTTAATTTTTTATATGAGAACATTCACTTAGGCTCTCACTGGTTGAAGTCCACAGAACAAAGAAAATTGATGAATGCAACAAGCATGTTTCTGTCACTAGCAAATAGAGTCATTGGTGGTAACTCGAAACGCAAGGTAGTCTGTGAAATATTCAAATAAGGTTTTACACTAAGTAGTGTGTTAATTTAACACTAGTTCCAGTGTGTATATGGTCCCACACTTTCAGTGTAGATTTAACACTGGAGAATTTGCTGTGTAGGAGAGAGTATGTTTTGATCATAAGATCAGCCCTTTTTTTATTTGTATGTTCAAGTAATCAACACACTTTCATTTAAAATAAAATGCCCCCCAAAACATATTTTATCAATTTATTAGTGTTTTAAACTGCATGTAGTAATTTACATTGTTCATTACAGTATCTACTATTTAGAAAGCAAACAAATAGTTTACTAAAACATTTTAACCAGAGCTGCATATGTCTGCTCAATCAGAAATCACCTTTACATTTCTATCACGCAATCTGTAACACTTCAGCGAAACAGATTGAATATAGCCCCTAATCTCGATTTCTATACCTTATTTCTAACTCTTCACACCGCATGCTTATATCATGGTGAGGCAGTCACATTTCTCAAAAAATGTGCTAATAATTTAAAAAGGAATACACTTGTATTATATTTATAAAGTGGTAATAAAATCTTTAGAGAAGCATATAAAGTGACTTGTTGTTCACCCTTCATTTATGTTAAAGCACACCTCAACACACTCAGCAAATGACAGTGGCAGCCTTCTAAAACCATTTGACAAAAAATACAAAGAGAAAGAATTCAACAAACAAAACACTCTTCCTGATCCCATACCATAGTCCCAACTCGCTGCTATGGCAACATGTGACATGTGACCGCTGACAACCTGCATAAGCAAAACACCAACAGCCGCCACCACAGTTCAACCAACCAATCCTGTGTCTCTCAGTACTGTAGGTGTCAGGTGAAGAGCATGTAGTGATGGGGGACTGAGACGTTGGCTGTGTCTCAAATGATATCCTATTCCCTATAGAGGCTCCGGTGAAAAGTAGTGCACTAATATGAAGGTATAGGGTGTCATTTTGGGTGGAACTCTATCAAACACTTGCAGTGACTGAAACATGTAATTGTAACCTGTCAAATCAGTGACACCACAGAGTTCAAAGAAGTACCATTCCATTGTTGGATGATTGACAGAACACAGAGATTTCCAACACATTCTTGAAGTTACAGAGCAGGGTTGGGGTCAATTCCTTTTCAATGAAGTCAATTCAGGAAGTAAACTGAAATTCCAATTCCAATTTACCTCAACGCTTCTCTATGATAAAATGTTTGAATTGGAATTTCATTTTACTTCTTAAATTAAACAAATTGAAATTGATATGGCCCCAACCGTTACAGCATTCCAGAAGCCTCAGCGCCTCGCCCTCTACCATGGGCGTCGTCACACTCTCGCCACAGCGACACCAATCAGTGGTACTGCATCTGTACGGACTGGCCAATGAGGAGGAAAAGGAGACCGGCCAACAGGCAGAAGGAGATGCCAACGGGGGCGAAGAAGAAGGACAGGCCGTAGTGGATGGTGAGGTTGAAGGTGGGACACACAGAGGAGCGCTGGTGGTCCACGTAGACCTGCACCACATCCATCACCTCCACCCACAGCACATACATCACCACCACACCCAGCAGGAACAGAGCTGTGGGGAGGAGGGAGGGAGGGAGGGAGGGATAGGTGGGGTGAAGGGGTGAAGGGATGAGAGAGAGAGAAAGAGAGATGGAAGGAGAAAGATGATGGCAGAGAGAAAGGAGATAGAGAAACAGAGAAAAACAGTGAGGGAGAGAGAGGTAGACTGTATCAGATTGGCTGCAGCAGGTATTTGTATTAGTGATGGTATTCACTACATTCCTTCAACAGAGATAAACTGTTATGCTCTATCTTAAATGTTGTATCCTAAAAATTAAGATGATATAGGCCAATAACTCACCAGACGTCAGGAAGAGCCCGCCCCCAGCCTTATATAGACGGTGACTGGCGAATGGGGCGGCGCAGATGATGAAGAACCCGCCTAACACGACGGCAGCCACCCCAATTAGCATGAAGATACTCCAGAAGCCTCTGTAGACTGGACAATAGGAATGTCAATCATTGTTAGAACCATGGCAACCAGTGAGCAACAGAATTATACTTTAACTTGAATACCCATACACAAGCACATGTGAACACTCACAATCTCAAAGTAGGCTACATGGCAATGGCATGTAAAATATACACATACACACACACGCACGCACACACACACACAGAGAGAAAAGCACTTACTGATTGCGGAGTCATATGCGGTGACGTTGTGAGTCTGTTGAGACACAGGAAAGGGGAAGAGGTAGGCGTGTGTGCAGACTTTAGAGTGGGGCTGATTGGCTAGTGAGAGACAAACAGGCCCATTGTTAGATACATTAAATCATATCACATTATAGAACTAATAAAAAAAGCAATAGGTCATGGCACTGGCATTAGCAAATATCCTCCCCTCATCAAGGGCCCTTATATTAAAAAGACAGCATATACTAGCAGGATCTATACAGAGACTAAACTGGCATAGTCTTCAAGTTTTATCGAATGCATTAAATTTGATAATTGAATTAAATGTAATCTAATTTGTACTCTTGATATTCTCTTTTTAACCTAAGTCTCTTACTCCTCTCCCCCTCTCTCCTCTGCCTTGTGGAATTCAGCAGACCCTCGCCAGGTCGTTCCCTGAGCTTTAGGGTGTTTGTGACAATGACCCTCCCTGGATGTTCCCTATTAGAGATTGTCAACACATCTCATCAGATGAAAACGGACTTGAATAACATCACATGATACAGCCTTTCCCTAGAGTCACATGACATAACATCTCGTGATAAGGGTCTCATACTACGTCAGAGCATCAAGAAGTCACATTCGATAAACAAGTGATTTACCTTAAGGACTTTCATGAACTGTTTGCATTGTTCTATACTGTCCCTGTACTGGCCCAAATGTAGATGAAAATAGTAATAGGATACAGTGAAAGAGAGTGAGAGTGGAGAGGTAGGGTCTAAAGTTTCAGTCATATGTGTTTCCCAATATCCAAACATGCATATAAACACATGCGTTGTACATGCCTACTAAATAGTATTGGGGCTGTTACACACTTTGTCAGAGTATACAAAACAGCATATTGTGCATGTCCAAAACCCCAGTGTTATACTTTATACAAGTACACAGGAAATTGGACAGTGTTACCTAGTGTTGATTTTTCTGTGTAACATTTCTAGTGTTGATTCAGGAGTTAAATTAACTCTAAGAGTGAATAACCATTGTTGAATATGAGTGTGTGATTGTGTCAGTTTTACTCTGTGGAGAGTAAAATGTTCCCATCAAAACAACGCCCATCATTATCATATTTCCCAGCATGCTCTACTTCAGCTAGATTTTTTAGGATTGTTTTAATATCCGTGTTTGTGTACATTGATTGATTGATTAATCTTATGCTACACAAAGATAAATAACATAAATGTTTTTAAACTAATCCAATCAGTTAGTTACATTTATTGCACCCATTACGAAAATGGTTGTTCCAGTTTAAATGGTTTAGGTAGGCTCCTTTCACAATGTTCCTAACCCTGACAGTTAGGTTGCGGGTGCGGGTGAATGAATGCCCTGACTCTGGCTGAATTCAAATAGGAATTACATGCCAGCATAATTTGACTTGCAGGCCGGATGAGGCCTGTAAACCACAAGGTACCTAACATCACAGTGATAGGCTAAAACTTGATAATCAAAGTAAGGCCTTGTGATATATGTAATGAATTTTCATAAACAGTTAAATTAATGATAACATTCACCTACAGTCGAAACTCACTCAGTGAAGTCCAAAGGACTGAATATCAATGAATTCAACAACCATGTCTCTGTCACTAACAAATACAGTCATGGGTGGTAACTCTACAATTCACTTGAAAAAGCGAGGCACACTGGGAAATTATATTGGAGACATGGCTTAGTGGGGAATTGGCTTTCAATTAGTTATTTCTGGCCAACCGTAAGTGGAAGTGTTGTATCCGTTTAGTGGTCTATGGTTACATTAATTAATTTTGAGCGTGTCTGTTTTGAGTTATGAAGTCTTTAGAAATGGTTACATAAGAGCATGTGGCAATAAAAACGTGTAAATATTATTGTAATGTCTTTGACCTAACACTGAGTGACCTCGTCAAGAGATATAGACCTCTTGGTGTAATGGTTAAAAATACTATATGAGGTGTTATTGCTTTACACAATGGGTGTAAACTATATACACTTCTTAGTTTTAAAAATAATATATGAGGTGTTATTGCATAACACTGAAAGTGTAAATTCACTAACACTGTTAACGTGTAACAGCGTCAGCACTAAGCACAGTGTTAATTTAATATTGTAAAAGTGTGGACCCATATAGACACTTGCCCAGTGTTAAATTTAACACTGTTAGTGTTGAGTTAACACTGGAGAATTTGCAGTATATGTTTTCTGACGTACTGATCCAGAACTTCAAGAGGGTGCCATCGTCCAGGTTTCCGCCGAAGGAGCATTTCCAGAAGAAGCCCTCGTGGTAGAAGGTGGCGTCTGGGGGGAACCCCATACCGGGTTCCACCAGAATCATGTCACCACGCTGAGGAAAGATAATAATAGTAACACATTAGTAGAACACTCCATCATAAGTCCTTCATATTACAACCATAACAATTACATAATAGCACGTCATAAAATAACACGTTTTTCTATCTTCTTCACATTTTGCCTAGTATTTTCTTTTCTAGCATTAGCCAGACATGTATCATGTCGTGCCTCGCCAGCTGGTTCACGTAAATGTTGTCATAGTATATGGTGCTAGTGCTACAATTGCTGACTGTAAGGTCAAGGGTCATGCTGAGGGAGCACCTTTAGCTTCCTGTGGGGTTGTGTGAAGTGTGTTGAGTCAGAACCGAGAGTCCTTTCTAGCTAGAACAGCTGCTTTCATTCCCCCTTTCTCTCCTATTCCCAATGTCTCTTTTGCTTCCCTCTGCTTCTCACAGTGCCCACTGCCCTCTCTCGCTCGCTCTCTCTCTAGGACATAACACTGATTATATGTATATGTGTAATAGTCTTTAACACTACTACAACATGGGTACATACAGTGTGTGGTTTGATAGTGTTGATATCATGCAGACATTCCATTCTCATTGCTCATCGTGACGACCTGGATCTTCTATAGTGGGTGATATTTGATATTCAACTCCATATCACTGGGTTGTTGTAAATACTGACATTTGTATTTCTATCACTCAGGAATCCAACATGTCTCAATTGCTGGATGGTTGCAGAGCAACTGCATTAGCTAGCAGCCCCTAGGGAGGCATGTATACTGTAGCAGGGGTGCAACTTTCACTAGGGACGGGGCGGACAAGTCCCCCACACATTCTGAAATTGCATTTTTGTCCCCCCCCCAGTCTTCTAATTTCACTTGTGATACAAAAAACGGCGACTGTGTGCTTTAGGACCATGCGGGCACCTCTGACACCTTGAACAGACTGACAGCGTCATTGCATTAATGCTGCATAATAAATTCTGCAGTCAAACCTTTTCATTATGCAATCAAAAATTGTTACTGGATATGTGAGCAACAGAAGTTCAACATGCACCTTTTGCTACTATTTCTGCCAACTCTAAACATACAATTTGATGCACACATTGGATAAATCAAACATATGCACCACACAGAACGCACTGCAACTGCCTCTGCAACACAATGCTGCAAAGGCAAACATTGCGTTCCAATGGAAAATAATGTACTTCTGGTCTACCAAAAGGCAATGATGCTGTCGGCGTGATCGAGGCGTGAGCGGTGGTTCGGCAACCAACGGTTTTCTAAAGCCAATGATGAATGTTAGTTTTCTTCCTATGAATTTGGCTCTAGTGTTTGAACGGTTTGGGCTATTAGCTATTATGACCCATTCCTGAAAGGTAAGACTCTCAGGAACATATATGTGCCTTCTTCTTCCCTCTACAATGCCCACAAGCCACGCAGGACTCATTAGAAGGGACTGTGACAAAACCACACATAATGACTGGGGGAAATGAATTGATCTTCTGTTCTAAGAATGATGAAATACACAATGATTCTGGTGATATTCCTTCTGCTTTCCTGAACTTGTCAATACCTTCCTGATCCATTTAAATCATTCAAGCATTCTCATTCAGACTGAAATTTGGCATTACCTGATTTGACATATCTTATTGTTATTTCTAAGGCCAGATAAAAAAAATGTTAATCAAATAATTTTTACACATTTGTTTCGGATACCCCCAATTGTCCTAAAATAGAGAATAAAATAGTGTGATGGTCCATATTATCACTATCTTAAAACAAATATGTCTTAATAGGGCAGTAATGTAATCCAGGAAATGCTTTTCAGAGGAATTTACTATAGGCTACTTCAGCATTGTAAACGTCTGCCACATATGCCTCTGGCTCTCACCATCCCTATCAAGTGGTTATCAAAGCCCTAATTGAAGGTGCTTGTTTGATCAATGTCATCACATGAATCAACCAATAACTCCTCCTTCAGATAAAGAACAGTGTAGCTCCGGTTCTGAGCATTCCTGTTCTTAGACTTTTTTCCATTTACCCTGAAAGAAGTCTATGGTGCCAGGAGAGACTGTCATCCACAGTTTTGTTTTGTTTCAAAAGATACTTCTAACTTGAGCTAACAACCAAAACACTATGGATAGGGGCAAGCTCACCATGTTCATAATTCCATGACCAAATCAACTCAAAGACTAGATTAGAAGTTACTTAGAGGTGATTTGGTCTCAACTTTTGAATATGGTGAGCTTGCCCCTATCACCATTGTTTAAAGTTCACGCAAGTGAACCATAGATGACTGTGTCTCCTGGCCCCATAGATTACTTTCTGGGTAAATGACAAGACAGGGTCTGAAAAAGTTAAGATATCCTTTAACTATATATTCATATAAACTTGAAATATTGTCTGACTAATAACGTTTGATGGCATTTGATAAAGACCATAAAATATCAAGTCTTTGTAAATAAAAACATTTAATAATGATCTCTTACCTAGCTTGATGACTGCGGCCATTTTTGCTTATTGTTGCTGTTCTAAGAATAACTGGTTACAAGCCCATGGGTCATGTTAAATTGCGTAGAAATACAGCAAATGGCCTTTAGGCGGCAACAACCCCCCAAAGATGCAACCCTGTACTGTAGGCCTACACAGTTCACAGTTCAAGTCTTATTGAAAGAGTAATTGGACCATGCACCCAGGAGAAAATACCACCAAAATAGAACAAGTAAATTGCCCAAGTTTGGAGGGTTTTTCATGAGATCCACCTTAGGCTGTGCACTAAGGTGAGGACCTTAATCTACAATAGCCAATGTAATGGAGGATGGACTCTATTAAAGTCATAAACATGGTACTGATAGCTCTCGAAGCAACGTGACACCACACTGATCATACTATGATCCAAAGCAAGGTTTCTTCATTATGTTCCTGGGGACACACAGGGGTATAAATGTTTGCTCTAGCCCAGCACCAACACAGCTGATGCACCTAATTATCTAATCAGCAAGGCTTTGACTAGTGGAATCAGGTTTGACCTTGACCCCGACACCACTTCCTGTAAGGAGACTCCAACCAGAAAAGGAACAACTTTCCTTGACTTCCATGGTTTCACATTAGTCCTTGACCAGCTGATCCTCCCAGACCACCCAAACCCACCCTAACCTCCAACCCCTAACCCTTAATTCAGCAAATAGAAACAAGAGAATAGTCTTACCCAATGTTACCCCCAATCTTACACCAATGGCTACCTTTTTTGTCTCCTTTGTATTTTATGACCACTGATATGAAGAGAAAAGAGGACCAAGAAAAGGAACATTCCAGAGAGGCCACACCAAACCTTTCCTTGCTTACACCTGCTGTTTCCACCTGCTGTAGTGCTGGTTGTTTCAATGAATCCCAATAACACCAAAGTTATTACTTCATCATTATTACATGATTACTACACAGGTAATAATTAGTGGACTATAGTATATACTAGGTAAATATTGGACTACAATATTTGAAGCATAAACAACAAAACATCTCATGACGGTAATCAGGAATCTCCATGTTCCTTACCTCTATGGCAACGCCCCCAGGTCCTATGGTTCTGTTAGTTTCTTCGTCACATGTCTCCGAGGCCAGGAGCCAGTAATCTGTCCCGAAGGAGAGGAGGACAAACACGGCTGCCAGAGCCCCGAACAGCCCCGCGAAGAACAGAGCCACACTCAGCTTCATGGTGCAGGACAGGCCAGACACACAATGCCACTGTATGGAGACCCTTGGCCCAATCAACTAGCCCTGTATGTGCGTGTGTGTTCCTATGTGAAATCAAACACACTATTTTCCCGCAGTCGGAGTGTGTCTGTCTATGCTGGGTCCACTGACACACTTCTATAGCTATGTGTGTATATTCCCAGTGTCCCAATATATTCCAAGCTGAGATTCTTTCTCCAAGGTGGAATGTCACTTTGCTGTGTATTTGTCTTATCCTGGCTCCTCTCTTCTCTGTTTGTCTCTTTGTGGGCTGCTGAGAACAGGAATGGGCTGGACTGGGTAGGAGGAGATAGTCAGGGAACTCACAGGGGCGTGGATCCCTCCGCTTGTGCTATTTTGGGGGGCTGATTGAAGGTGCCTGCTGCCCACACTCTCCCGACTGTCACAGGAGTGGTCTGGGGTGTGGAGGGGGGGGGGTTTCCAGCACAGAAATATCTACCAGCAACTGGACACCCCCCTCATGCACAAGAAAATCATAGAGGGAGGGGGTAAGCAGTGAGACTGAAACGTTGCCTCCCCCAAGTTAAAGTTCATTACACACACACACACACTCACTCTCACTCACAACCCCAAGCCACCGCCCCATGGTGGGACCACCATACACAAACACTCACAACCCCAAGCCACCGCCCCATGGTGGGATGTGGAGATAGTAGGTGGGGGGTCGTGAAAATAGGATGTGTCCTTATGCGTCACTTCCATGGGATCCACAGTTGTCATCTGACTCCAATACAGCAGAGACAGAGATGATGTGAGGCCAAACTCTGTTGACTTCTCTGAGATCTGGCTGATAGAACGGCCAGGGCCTCCAATGTTTTATTACTCCACTGGCATCTGTACAGTTTAATTGGCTTGGCAGCATAGCCTACTGTAATGTAATATCACACTTAATACTTTAGCACAGTTATAGCAGCGAGTGACCCTTCTGATTGGAAATAAACAAAGTACTGAGCACTCTGATTGTAGGATGGTGCAACGTCTTGGTAGTGGACCAGGTTAGTACCCCTATACACTGTAAAGCGATTTGAGCACTTGTAAAATCACTATATAAATGGAGAGCATTATTACTCTATAAACAAAAACACATAGCTACCATAGACAGTGTATTTATTTTCCAACCAGTCTGTAGCCAGTGGCCTGGCTGAGTGTGAGTGGAACTGAGCTTAGCTGGCTGCTCATTAGCATGTAACAGGGATATTTAGCACATTGCCCATAGAAACACACTGCTACACAAGCACTGCCATCCACACACACACACACACACACACACACACTCAGGGATATTTAGCACATCACCCATAGAGGCACACAGCCTAATTAGCACAGTGCTGCCACTGAGGACACAGGAAGCCAACTATGGCCTTTTCTCTGCTTCTCTCTACTTTCCACTTTTATCTCCTCTCCTCTGAGATGGTAATACAGATGTAGGATCTTAACTTGATCACTCTTTAGTTACTGAGAGTTTTCCTGCACAACAGGAAATGCAAACTTGTAGCGTATTCTAGGTTTAAAAAGGCTTCTAAAGTTTGTAATTTCCACGTTAAAATTTCATACTTGATTTGCCCTAACGCAAAATGTATCAACCCTTACAAAAAATGTCCATTCATTATGATCCACATAATAATTCACATTTCCTGTTGCTGCAGGATTATTTTTCTGCTGTAGCAAACTGGCTCAAATGAAGATCCTACATCTGTAAACAGATACTTTTATCCCCCATTACCCCTCTTTGAGAGTAACTGGATTTTTATTTATTTATTTATTTTACCTTTATTTAACCAGGTAAGCCAGTTGAGAACAAGTTCTCATTAACAACTGCGACCTGGCCAAGATAAAGCAAAGCAGTGCGATAAAAACAACACAGAGTTACATATGGGGTAAAACAAAACATAAAGTCAAAAATACAACAGAAAATATATATACAGTGTGTGCAAATGTAGCAAGTTATGGAGGTAAGGCAATAAATAGGCTATAGTGCAAAATAATTACAATTAGTATTAACACTGGAATGATAGATGTGCAAGAGATGATATGCAAATAGAGATACTGGGGTACAAATGAGCAAAATAAATAACAATATAGGGATGAGGTAGTTGGGCGGGCTAATTTCAGATGGGCTGTGTACAGGTGCAGTGATCGGTAAGGTGCTCTGACAACTGATGCTTAAAGTTAGTGAGGGAGATAAGGGTCTCCAGCTTCAGAGATTTTTGCAATTTGTTCCAGTCATTGGCAGCAGAGAACTGGAAGGAATGGCGGCCAAAGGAGGTGTTGGCTTTGGGGATGACCAGTGAGATATACCTGCTGGAGCGCATACTACGGGTGGGTGTTGCTATGGTGACCAATGAGCTAAGATAAGGCGGGGATTTGCCTAGCAGTGATTTATAGATGGCCTGGAGCCAGTGGGTTTGGCGACTAATATGTAGTGAGGACCAGCCAACAAGAGCGTACAGGTCACAGTGGTGGGTAGTATATGGGGCTTTGGAGACAAAACGGATGGCACTGTGATAGACTACATCCAATTTGCTGAGTAGAGTGTTGGAGGCTATTTTGTAAATGACATCGCCGAAGTCAAGGATCGGTAGGATAGTCAGTTTTACGAGGGCATGTTTGGCAGCATGAGTGAAGGAGGCTTTGTTGCGAAATAGGAAAACGATTCTAGATTTAACTTTGGATTGGAGATTCTTAATGTGAGTCTGGAAGGAGAGTTTACAGTCTAACCAGACACCTAGGTATTTGTAGTTGTCCACATACTCTAGGTGCGACCCGTCGAGAGTAGTGATTCTAGTCGGGTGGGCGGGTGCAAGCAGCGTTCGGTTGAAGAGCATGCATTTAGTTTTACTAGTGTTTAAGAGCAGTTGGAGGCTACTGAAGGAGTGTTGTATGGCATTGAAGCTCGTTTGGAGGTTTGTTAACACAGTGTCCAATGAAGGGCCAGATGTATACAAAATGGTGTCGTCTGCGTAGAGGTGGATCTGAGAGTCACCAGCAGCAAGAGCGACATCATTGATATACACGGAGAAAAGAGTCGGCCCAAGAATTGAACCCTGTGGCACCCCCATAGAGACTGCCATAGGTCCAGACAACAGGCCCTCCGATTTGACACATTGAACTCTATCTGAGAAGTAGTTGGTGAACCAGGCGAGGCAGTCATTTGAGAAACCAAGGCTACTTAGTCTGCCAATAAGAATGCGGTGGTTGACAGAGTCGAAAGCCTTGGCCAGGTCGATGAAGACGGCTGCACAGTACTGTCTATTATCGATTGCGGTTATAATATCGTTTAGGACCTTGAGCGTGGCTGAAGTGCACCCATGACCAGCTCGGAAACCGGATTGCATAGCGGAGAAGGTACGGTGGGATTCGAAATGGTCGGTGATCTGTTTGTTAACTTGGCTTTTAAATACTTTCGAAAGGCAGGGCAGGATGGATATGGGTCTGTAACAGTTTGGATCTAGAGTGTCACCCCCTTTGAAGAGGGGGATGACCGCGGCAGCTTTCCAATCTCTGGGGATCTCAGACGTTACGAAAGAGAGGTTGAACAGGCTAGTAATAGGGGTTGCGACAACTTCGGCGGCTAGTTTTAGAAAGAAAGGGTCCAGATTGTCTAGCCCAGATGATTTGTAGGGGTCCAGATTTTGCAGCTCTTTCAGAACATCAGCTGTCTGGATTTGTGTGAAGGAGAAGCGGGGGGGCATGGGCAAGTTGCAGCGGAGGGTGCAGAGCTGGTGGCCGGGGTAGTGGTAGCCAGGTGGAAAGCATGGCCAGCCGTAGCAAAATGCTTGTTGAAATTCTCGATTATTGTAGATTTATCGGTGGTGATAGTGTTTCCTAGCCTCAGTGCAGTGGGCAGCTGGGAGGAAGTGCTCTTATTCTCCATGGACTTTACAGTGTCCCAAAACCTTTTGGAGTTAGTGCTACAGGATGCAAATTTCTGTTTGAAAAAGTTAGCCTTTGCTTTCCTAACTGCTTGTGTATATTGGTTCCTAACTTCCCTGAAAAGTTGCATATCGCGGGGGCTATTTGATGCTAATGCAGTACGCCACAGGATGTTTTTGTGCTGGTCAAGGGCAGTCAAGTCTGAGGAGAACCAGGGGCTATATCTGTTCTTAGTTCTGTATTTTTTGAATGGGGCATGTTTATTTAAGATTGAGAGGAAATTACTTTTAAAAGAACAACCAGGCATCCTCTACTGACGGAATGAGATCTATATCCATCCAGGATACCTGGGCCAGGTCAATTAGGAAGGCCTGCTCGCTGAAGTGTTTTAGGGAGCGTTTGACAGTGATGAGGGGTGGTCGTTTGACCGCGGACCCGTTACGGACGCAGGCAATAAGGATAAAAACATCTACCAGCTCTCACAGTCTCACGTCAGAATTAGACGTTCATCCATGTTTCTCAAACGTCAAATTTCGAAGTTGTTCCAAAAGTCAGATTTAGAAGTGTTTAAGGTTAAGTTTAGGCATTCACTCCGAAGTTAAGGTTAGGGTTAAGTTCAGACCTTAACTACAAATTCTTAAGGCTATGCATTAACTCCAAATGGTTACGGTAAGGGTTAAGGTTTGGTATAGGCTTAAAACAAAAATATATATATTTTAAAAACGTTATATTACTGGGTTTTGACCTTGCAACCTTTGAAATCAGAAGTACATGCTTACACCCATCCACCATTCCTGTCCACAATGCCCTAGCTAAAGTGAAACCTACTTGAAGGTAACAGTGCTCACTGTTGCCCCTACTGGCCGGTTTCCACGTAATCTCCCGAAATCCTCAGACATGGATGAATGTCGAATACTGACCTGTATCACGGGGGACCTGGCTGAAAAACACATAACACATAGTTCAGGGGCGCTTTGCACAGAAGCACAAAAGGAATAAAGCAAGCAAGCCTAACGTTGTTTGTTATTGTAAGCTGAGAGATTTCCTAGTGGGGCTCTTTGATCCCTCTGTGTCACTCTCTAGGGAGATGGAGATAACAGCACATCATGCTGTTACTTTATGACATCATTAGTGCTGAGCGATTAGCGCTTTTTGAGGTCGGTTCGATTTCGGTTATTAAAAAATAATCACAGTTTTCGATTTTGGTTTCGATTATTTGGATTGAATGCTGTAACAACAGAAGAAAACAATTAATAAAAGTCCCATGACGGTAGTGACTGCCCATTATTGCTCATCACTTATTAACCATAATTTATTCACATTACTTTAATAAAATATTTCATTTGTTGTATATATTACATTTGTTTTATTTGATGACTTTATTATTTCATTCCGAGTCATCATCTCATCTCTATAGAGCTGCTGCCTATGCTGTCTGACAAATCACTATTTGGTAGTTCTTCAAAATAAATAAGGCACAATTTTATTTACATGTTTAGTCATTTAGCAGACACTCTTACCCACAGTGACTAGGGTTAAGTGCCTTGCTCAAGGGCACATGGACTGATATTTCACCTAGTCATCTCAGGCATTCGAACCAACAACTTTTTGGTTACTGGTCCAACGCTCTTAACCACTAGGCTACCTGCCACTGAATGCCAACTATCAGTCACTTAGATCATGCATTTTCAGGTAGAGATACCTTGCAAAGCAACAGCTGCTCTCTATATCCCCTCACGATTGCGCATTCTGCCCAACACTAACCTAATGTAGCAGGCGTAAAAGAAACACAGACCAGACAAGTAGATGCACAATGGATTATGGTCATCGTAGTTAATTACAACGTTTTATGTGCTAAACTATGTAGAATATTGACCTGTTGGAGACTAGAACTCCCTACTACATTGCACAGTTACGGCTGGATGTGATCTATTTCTAGAGAAACTGTGAAATGTGCGCATTGAGCTCACAGATAAAAACTAACGAAATGGAATTCAAATAATTGAACCGATGTTGGTCAATTAGTTGTTTTAAAACCAAAACATTACTGACATTTCAGTTAATCGCCAGCACTATACATCATACTGTTACTTTATTACATCATCCTGTTACTATATTACATCATCCTGTTACTATATTACATCATACAGTTACTTTATTACATCATACTGTTACTTTATTACATCATACTGTTACTGATAGTTTGTACAGAGCTTGTATTTGTGTATGCACCATATAGTATATGATAGCCTGCTGTGTGTCTCACCTGCATATTTAGTGTGTGTGTATGTGTGTGTATGTGTGTGTGTGTGTTTGTGTGTGTGTGTAGTTGCTTGGGAACTATCAGTGTCTCAGCTGTTCTATATTAACAAAGTATACACAGCAGCAACCTGATATCCACACTCCACACCCCTTCAGTCCCACTGCACACCATGGGTAAACACAATTCCACTAGACATACTGTCCATAAACAGAGGCTGACTTAGCTTTCCCACAGGGTGTGTGTGTGTGTGTGAACAGATTAGCTAACCTGATACCTTGGGAGAATCTCCATTGCATTTCCTTGATTTGTGCATCATCTCACCCCCTTTTCAAAACCATTGGACAAGAAGGTCAGAGAAGGTCCCTTATGATCTTTTCATCTAATGGGTATTGAGGAGGCGAGGAGAGAGGAGTCAGAGGACGTGGGGAATCAAGGAAATGCAATTGAGATTCTTCCTTGGAGAACTCAACCTCTGGGGCCCTGGGCCTGAAGAGGACGAGAGTGAGGAAGGGAATGCCTTCATCTATTTGCTATGACAGTGTGAGATATGCCAGTGATAAGTCTGCAAGCCCATCTCTGCGATGAAACATGCTAGAAATGTGGAATGCATAGTGAGAATGGGAAACATTTAATGTTCCAGCCCCGTCCAGTAGGTGGAGTAAAAGCAACCATAAAACGTTCCTACTATTTCCATTTAGTGTTATTGCATTTTATGAAAAGTATTTCTACCTGTGACAATGTGGCTTTGCACCAGCCTTGCACAGTCAGAACATGTCATTCTCAGCAAGTGCAACTCAAAGGTAAATAAATAGCTGTAGTACACTGAAAAGGATGTTTACTAGACACGTTTATTCTAGCCTTTTCTTAGTATTCTGGATGTATTTGTATATGTTCAAGTCGACTGCCGGACACTGATCACCACGCTGTAAGTAAAACACCTGACTTCACCTCAAAGACTGTTGTCCAGTGCCTGCCATCTCCCTTGGCTGAGACACATTACTTTATCACACTACCTTCTCAAGTAATTATTTAATAATTGCAGGAAGGTTTATAAAGTGATACCAAGTGAGACAGAATGTATGCAGAATAACAAAAAGTCCAGAATAGAACAATAGATATATTCTATTATATTGTATTCTATTATTTTATATTCTATTCTAGGCTGAGTGTCTTGTTCTACCAGAGTTGTATGGTGCCCTTGTGACTGACAGCTATATTCAAATACAGCGCTTGACCTTTTCTGAAGTCAGGTCGATACCACCTGGTAGAGCTCTCGGTGCACCAAATGGGATAAGATGAGACCTCAGCAGCTCAAACATTCACATGACGCTTCAATGAATCCACTTTGATTAAATGAAAGGCAATTTTCTGCCGAATATTAAAATATTGGCAATTCATCAACAGAATGACTTGAGGTTCTCAGAAGTTGAATCGAACACCCCTGAGGAGATCGAATATCCCACGGACAGGGGGGTGTTCTTAGTTATGGTCACAGAGTTTCTAAACTCAGAGGCGCAACATCGCGAGACTTCCAGGACCGCTTGCGAAACAGACCACGCTGGGGTTTGAGAAGTCAATGAGAAAAGTGAAAAATTCTTCTTTAGTTGTTAATTTTTAATGGCACAACCTAGATTCGAGCTAATGTCTTAAGTAGTTTAACATGTTATTACTTAAACCTCGTGAAAGTGACAAACTGACACGTTTTCATTTTCGTCAAAAAAAACTTTATTACTAAGGAGTGCCTTTGATTTGACGGCCTGCACATGCGCAGTTCTGCAGGAGACGACCGTTAGACCCGATGACGTGTTCTACGCATGAGTTTAGCTAGCCAACGTCGCCATGACATCGCCTACAATTGTGATCGGGGATTTCTATTGGAGAAGCAGTTTTAGCCTATCTTTAGACTGTACCACAGAACAATGACACAGATATTTCACTGGATGTATAAATGTGAAGCATCCGGTTGGCGTTTCCACTCACTACCAAATATGGTAGTGAGAGGAAGCCCACTGGCGGGCAGTGGGAGAAGATGGAACGAAATGGATTTTGGCCGACATTCTGCACATTTTCTCATTGATTAGACATTTGATCGCAATACAGTTTTCTGTTCCAAAATCTGTAATATGTTACGAACAGATTGGACTAAGGTTTGTAGACTTTCCCCTCTGCAAAAGTACAAGTCCCGCTGTTTAGAAGGAGTGCAAAGGCGAATTGAGTTATTGCACACGCGCACTTCACAGACTAGGAGTACCCTAACGGAAATATGCAGATATATGCTACAACATGCCAATAGGATATTGCTAGCGCGTGCTTGGCCCTGCCCAGCTCCTTGCTTGTTCTGCCCACTATGACTCATTTGTTCCCGTTGGAAACGACAAGCTATTGTCTCTTGGTTTAGTAATAGTAAAGTATTTGACTGTACTGTCTTTGTTTAAGTGTTGCCAACTTAGCGACTTTGTAGTTAGCGAGTTTTCAGACCCCTCTAGCGACACATTTTCAAAAAAGCGACTAGCGACTTTTTCTAGTGTTATTGGAGACTCTGACGTGACATTTCGTATCGTTCTTACTCTTCTCAACGAGCAGCGGGTGCTTTGTTACCCCCGTCCCAAAGCACTCACAGGCGGCCCAGTCCTCACGCAGCAGTCCCTCCCAGCTGCAGTCAGAGCAGGAGATGTTCACCCCTCGGCGTCCAGACTGCAAATGAATCGCGCATGCGGGAAGCCGCCGCTGGCTGATCCCGCCCTGGCTTACATTCAGGGCAGGATGTGAATGTAGGGTGTTTTTTACTCACTTTTTGTCTCTCCCACGACGTTATTCCTCTCTCCTACAGCATCCATCACAATTACATGCACATGGCCAATTATGCAAATTGGGCGATGACGTCATTTAGCGACTTTTAGGACAGCCAATAGTTACTTTCCTTACTGAGGAGTTGGCAACACTGCTTTGTTATGGTTGATCGGTATTGTAGCAGCCAGTGAGCGCTTCCGCATTGACCATCGGTGAGCTGTCATTGCGGGAGAATGAATAACGCAAAATGTAGCATATTAAATCAGATACCAAGGAGACGAACGCGGATTATACAATGTGTCTATGTGGTGGGGTTCATGGTAAGTGCAACATAACCTTTGTTGAAGATGTGGCTACATTTGAGCAAGTTTGGTATTGCTGTGATGCTTTAATTTCTTTCCTAAATGGATATAGAACAGGAGTACTCACGTTGGACGCAACCTTACAGTTGAGGCAAATGATTGGCGATGACATCAGTTTATTGATCTGTTGGCTGTAGTCAATTTTACAGAGGCTACATCATGACCCGAGGGCCCCGTGTTGCTCATTTGGTAGAGCATGGCGCTTGCAACGCCAGGGTTGTGGGTTCGATTCCCACGGGGGGCCAGTATGAAAATGTATGCACTCACTAACTGTAAGTTGCTCTGGATACGAGCGTCTGCTAAATGACTGAAAATGTAAAAAATGTAAATGACATTAGTGGCTTTCGGCTATGTAAATAGTATTCTGGTTTAGGCGGCTGGCTCCATCATATGACATTTGAGAACCTGACCTGCAGGATACCACAAAATACATCAGATGTATTAAACTAGGTTGTTCTCCAGTCACTCTAATGCTGATCCAACTATTGGGATGAGGCGGGTTGAGTCCCATCATAGCACTGTCAAAAAACCTGTTCAGCAGAATCCAGTCCTTGGAAATCTGAGTTCACCTCGGAAGGACTTGTTATTCTGAGATGCTCAGGGTTTTCACAAGAACATCACGTTGACTCTGTAAAACTCAATAGAATATACATAAATATCCAGTTGTACAGGATTAGATTGATGTCATGTTTATTTAATCTGATGTGGATTGTGGACTGGACACACACTTAGCCTACTGTAAACTCACAGAACTGGAGCGATACAGATCATTTTGAAGACGGTATATTGGGGGCATGCTAAACATTTTCTGTGTGTAATTCTATCCGGATAAAAGGAATGGAAGTGAATGCTACACCCAAAGCCATTCTCACCCAAAGCCTACACCCTTGTGAACGCTCTGATCCTCTCTCTCTCTCTCTCTCTCTCTCTCTCTCTCTCTCTCTCTCTCTCTCTCTCTCTCTCTCTCTCTCTCTCTCTCTCTCGCTCTCACATACAATGTTTATTTATTTAATAATTATTATCCAGAGCACACGCACTAACTCCCACACACCGTATGTTTGTGCCCAGTTTGAATGCAGAGGTAGAGTTGAACGGAGGGAGAATTAAACAGTTGGTTTAATGGGTGGGGCTGTGACACAGCAGGAGCTACAGTGTGACTTCAATCAAGTCTCTGGCAAGAGCCTCTATGGAGATGGCCTCACAAATGCAGATAAACATGCTGGGAGAGTGTCTATTTCTCTCCTCAGGCCCTGAACTCTCTCTGTTGTACACCCACTAAACATCAGGCAAAAAAAAACTGGTATACCCTAGAACTCTAGTTGATCTCTCTAACTCCAGCCATAGAGCAAACCTGGAGATACCAGCCCATCCACAGAGAATAAACTATCTCCAACAACACTGGTGGTTTGTCATGCAGTTGCTTCACTGTGTTTGATTCAGTCATTGTCCTTTTGAATAAACCGGTTCCACAGACAAAACAACTGGACCTCTAATGCCTCATTACCCTGCTGAATATAAGTTGCAGCGTTTGTGAACCCCACCCTTTATAAACTGTTCAAATGTTTTAAAGCAGATGGTAGCGTTGATGCATGCTGCATATTAGAAAGGGTAATTTGTCAGGCCAGAGTATTCTAACACTTAATTTGACTGTGTTTTCATTGGCCATTGATATGTCAACCTCTGATGATCATGATACTCATCATTCAACTGTTTCCTGGATTTTTGTTTTGGTTATTGTTTGTTGACATGTCTATTTATTGTCTATGACAATGTAGTTACTGTAGCTCAACAGTGTTTAAACTGAACATACACCTACTGCAGTCACTCAGGTCTATGGTGTCATTCATCGTTTTCTTTTCTCTCTCCCTCTGTCTTCTCACCAGGACCTGTTTGGGGTAAGCATGATCATTCCCCTGCTGAGTCACCATGTGAAGGCCCTGGGGGCCAGCCCCACCGTGGCAGGCTTAGTAGGTAGGTGGGATGATGATGATGATGATGATGATGATGTAATACAGTAAATATGGAAGAGTTCACGTCAGCGTTAAAGTTTGTAAGATGTTTCATACATCAGACGTGGTGGTATAATTTAGCTGTAGCTGGCAAACCAATACATTCTAAAATGCCTTTTAATGCATTAAATATTGCCAAATATTGTATGGAACAAAATGAAGAAGACCTCTGAGGACATCAGGCATCTAAGGACGACAGATTAAGGAATGGTCTAAATTAGCATTCTCTCGGCGTGTAGCGTAACTGTTTGAAATCACCAGCTGATGTGCTCAATCATATCTCTAATTTCATAACTTCATATCGCTGTGGGCGCTGATTGCGGTCACAGGGTCTGATAGTTTATGCAAAACACTATAGCGGCTTGCATTGTAGGCTAGCAGTTATCATGAATGTTCTTAATGTGCCATAATCTGTACCTAATGCATTGATTTATGTTTCAGGCTCCACATATGGGATCCTACAACTCTTCTCTAGCACTATAGTTGTAAGTATTGACTTGGTGTTCTTAAGTCAGGCATTTGTGTTGTAGAACTGTATGTCTTGTGGTATACCAGTGTGATTCTCTCTCTCACACACACACACACACACACACACACACACACACACACACACACACACACACACACACACACACACACACACACACACACACACACACACACACACACACACACACACACACACACACACACACACACACACACACACACACAGTGGACTGGAGCTGGATGCTCCACCATGCCCTAACCATTAACACTCAGTTAAAATCCACACATTCCTCTGAATCCATGTCTCTTAACAAGGTTGACTTGTTACTGTACACTGAGCGAGGCATCTATGAAGAGAGATCGAGATTGTCAGAGTTGAGTTGTGTGAGGCACTTCCCCTCCCCCATGGTCTCCTGAAATTGGTTTAAATCTCAGGGGTCATGAGACAAATTAAAGGAGAAGGAGTCGTTTGTGGCCCCAGTGAACAGACAGGCAGGGAGGGATAGTGTGATGGAGGGAAAAGGGAACAGCCAGGTCTCTATGGTAATCCTCACAGGCCACATCCAGAACACAGCAAATTAAATTTACCCTGATTTCATTATACCATCTGTGTGTGTGTGTGTGTGTGTGTGTGTGTGTGTGTGTGTGTGTGTGTGTCTCTGTCTGTCTGTCTGTCTGTCTGTGTCGCGTGTGTCCATTTCTACATGCACGCTATCTAGTCAAGTTTTGTGTTATGTGTCTGCGTGTGTAGGTCCACCTATGTGTGTGTGTATGTATTTCTAGTTGTGCATAGAAGTGTGTGTGTGTGTGTCATTCATATATCAGTGTAATGAGAGACTGAGTGGAGGCGCCTGGGTTGCTTGGCCAAGAAGACCAAGCTGTGGAATTCCTCTGTTTGGGATCACCTGACCACTCACACTCATGTCCTCGTGTTACGACCTCAGAGAGAGGGCGGGCTCTCATTATCTCATACATATGTGGTTTGTTGGGCAGCCAGGCTGTATCTCAATAGTTTTAAGTGGATTCCTTTCCTCGTCTACCTGGGGCTTTGAAGGAAAGGAAGACAGTACTGACCATTGAGATGAACCCTGTGTCCAGCAACATTGTGGAGATGTTTAATGCCTTGTGTTATGTGAGAAAATACTACTCTTTCCTATATGCCACTTCCTGTGATGTGTTGTCACTTCCTGTGTGTGATGATGGGGGTTGTGATTGGCAGGGCAGCTGGAGTGACGTGGTGGGGAGGCGGTACTCTATGCTGACGTGTCTGCTGCTGAGTGCTCTGGGCTACGGCCTGCTGGGGATGTCCACCAGCATCGGCCTGTTTGTCCTGGCTAGGATCCCTGTGGGTGAGTCTGTCTGGGGGGGAAAGAGCTCTCTCTACCTTTTATGTGAATCTGAATCACATGTATGTTAAAACAAGAAAATACTTTGATGTTCCACAAAGGGTCAATTTGATTGCACCGTGATGTCCACTACCTACATACATAGACTACCGGTCAAAAGTTTTGGAACACCTACTCATTCAAGGGTTTTTCTTTATTTTTACTATTTTCTACATTGTAGAATAATAGTGAAGACATCAAAACTATGAAATAACACACATGGAATCATGTAGTAACCAAAAAAGGATGTGTAAAGGCTATTTTACCAAGAAGGAGAGTGATGGAGTGCTGCATCAGATGACCTGGCCTCCACAATCCCCCGACTTCAACCAAATTCAGATGGTTTGGGATGAGTCGGACCGCAGAGTGAAGGAAAAGCAGCCACCAAGTGCTCAGCATATGTGGGAACTCCTTCAAGACTGTTGGAAAAGCATTCCAGGTGAAGCGGTAGGTAGGGGCTCCCGAGTGGCGCAGCGGTCTAAGGCACTGCATCTCAGTGCTTGAGGCGTCACTACAGACCCCCTTGTTCGATTCCAGACTGTATCACAACCGGCCGTAATTGGGAGTCCCAAAGGGCGGCGCACAATTGGCCCAGCGTCGTCCGGGTTTGGCCGGTGTAGGCCGTCATTGTAAATAATAATTTGTTCTTAACTGACTTGCCTAGTTAAATAAAGGTAAAATAAAAATAAGTAAAATAAAAGAATGCCAAGAGTGCACTGGGAGGTGCCTAGGTGCCTTACTTTGGGCGCACGCCGAGCAGGAGGAGACGTGTACACCCTCACGTCGTTAGCCAAGGTAGGCCACCAGTACTTTCCGCTCAAGCAGCGCACTGTACGACCGATACCTGTGTGCCCAGAAGATCAGACGATCACGGATAAGAGCAGGCACGTACCGCAGCCCAGCTGGACACTGCGGTGGAGATGGCTCTGTGCGTAATGCCCGCTCTGTATCCGCGTCCATCACCCATACTACCGGCACCACAATGCAGGAGTATGGGGGTGTTGTCTCTGGGCTTCTCCTCTGTGTCATACAGCCGGGACAGTGCGTCTGCCTTCACGTTCTTCGTACCCGGAATGTATGATAGTGTAAATTCAAACCGGGTGAAGAATAGGGCCCACCTGGCCTGGCGACGATTCAGCCTCCTCGCTGCCCGGATGTACTCCAGGTTACGGTGGTCCGTCCAGACGAGGAAAGGGTGTTTCGCCCCTTCGAGCCAATGCCTCCACAAAGCTCGGACAACAGCCAACAGCTCCCGATCACCAACATCGTAGTTCTGCTCCGCCGGGCTGAGCTTCTTCGAGAAGAAGGCACAGGGGCGGAGCTTGGGTGGCGTGCCCGAGCGTTGGGACAGGACAGCACCTTTCCCTACCTCAGACGCATCCTCCTCCACTACGAACGGTAGTGATGGATCGGGGTGGGCCAGTACCGGAGCTGAGGTGAACAGATCCGCCTCAGCAGACCAGCGGAGCCGGGACGGCCCACCCTTCAACAGGGATGTGATGGGAGCTGCGACCTTGCCAAAGCCCCGGATAAACCTTCGGGAGTAGTTGGCAAAGCCAAGGAATCGCTGCACCTCCTTAACCGTGGTTGGAGTCTGCCAATTACGCACGGCTGAAATGCGATCTCCCTCCATCTCCACACCTGAGGTGGTAATGCGGTATCCGAGGAAGGAGACGAACTGCTGGAAAACATACACTTCTCTGCCTTGGCATAAAGGTCATTTTCCAACAGTCTGGCCAGCACTTTGCAAACCAGGGATACATGCTCGGCGCGAGTAGTGCAATACACCAGGATGTCATCGATGTAGACCACTACACCGCGACCAAGCATGTCCCGAAACACCTCGTTCACAAAGGACTGGAAGACGGATGGAGCATTCATCAAACCGTAGGGCATCACCAGGTATTCATAATGCCCCATGGTTGTGCTGAATGCCGTCTTCCACTCATCCCCTTCCCGAACACGCACCAGGTTGTACGCACTCCTGAGATCTAGCTTTGTGAAGAAGCGTGCCCCATGCATTGACTCGATCACTGAAGGAATGAGGGGGAGAGGAAAACTAAATCTAATCGTCTCCTTGTTCACTGATCGATAATCAATGCACGGGCGCAGACCGCCGTATTTCTTCTTCACAAAGAAGAAACTCAAGGAGGCAGGTGTAGTGGAGGGAAAGAAAAAAAAGTATTTAGTCAGCCACCAATTGTGCAAGTTCTCCCACTTAAAAAGATGAGAGAAGCCTGTAATTTTCATCATAGGTACACGTCAACTATGACAGACAAATTGAGGAAAAAAATCCAGAAAATCACATTGTAGGATTTTAATGAATTTATTTGCAAATTATGGTGGAAAATAAGTATTTGGTCACCTAAAAACAAGCAAGATTTCTGGCTCTCACAGACCTGTAACTTCTTCTTTAAGAGGCTCCTCTGTCCTCCACTCGTTACCTGTATTAATGACACCTGTTTGAACTTGTTATCAGTATAAAATACACCTGTCCACAACCTCAAACAGTCACACTCCAAACTCCACTATGGCCAAGATCAAAGAGCTGTCAAAGGACACCAGAAACAAAATTGTAGACCTGCACCAGGCTGGGAAGACTGAATCTGCAATAGGTAAGCAGCTTGGTTTGAAGAAATCAACTGTGGGAGCAATTATTAGGAAATGGAAGACATAAAGGACCACTGATAATCTCCCTCGATCTGGGGCTCCACGCAAGATCTCACCCCGTGGGGTCAAAATGATCACAAGAACGGTGAGCAAAATCCCAGAACCACACGGGGGACCTAGTGAATGACCTGCAGAGAGCTGGGACCAAAGTAACAAAGCCTACCATCAGTAACCCACTACGCCGCCAGGGACTCAAATCCTGCAGTGCAAGACGTGTCCCCATGCTTAAGCCAGTACATGTCCAGGCCCGTCTGAAGTTTGCTAGAGTGCATTTGGATGATCCAGAAGAGGATTGGGAGAATGTCATATGGTCAGATGAAACCAAAATATAACTTTTTGGTAAAAACTCAACTCGTCGTGTTTGGAGGACAAAGAATGCTGAGTTGCATCCAAAGAACACCATACCTACTGTGAAGAAGCATGGGGGTGGAAACATCATGCTTTGGGGCTGTTTTTCTGCAAAGGGACCAGGACGACTGATCCGTGTAAAGGAAAGAATGAATGGGGCCATGTATCGTGAGATTTTGAGTGAAAACCTCCTTCCATCAGCAAGGGCATTGAAGATGAAACGTGTCTGGGTCTTTCAGCATGACAATGATCCCAAACACACCGCCCGGGCAACGAAGGAGTGGCTTCGTAAGAAGCATTTCAAGGTCCTGGAGTGGCCTAGCCAGTCTCCAGATCTCAACCCCATAGAAAATATTTGGAGGGAGTTGAAAGTCCGTGTTGCCCAGCGACAGCCCCAAAACATCACTGCTCTAGAGGAGATCTGCATGGAGGAATGGGCCAAAATCAAATCAAATCAAATCAAATCAAATCAAATTTTATTGGTCACATGCGCCGAATACAACAAGTGCAGACATTACAGTGAAATGCTTACTTACAGCCCTTAACCAACAGTGCGTTTATTTTAAACAAAAAAAGTAAGAATAAAACAACAACAAAAAAAAGTGTTGAGAAAAACAAAGAGCAGAAGTAAAATAAAGTGACAGTAGGGAGGCTATATATACAGGGGGTAACGGTGCAGAGTCATGAATGTGCGGGGCACCGACTAGTTGAGGTAGTTGAGGTAATATGTACATGTGGGTAGAGTTAAAGTGACTATGCATAAATACTTAACAGAGTAGCAGCAGCCGCGTAAAAAGGATGGGGTGGGGGGGCAGTGCAAATAGTCCGGGTAGCCATGATTAGCTGTTCAGGAGTCTTATGGCTTGTGGGTAGAAGCTGTTGAGAAGTCTTTTGGACCTAGACTTGGCACTCCGGTACCGCTTGCTGCTCAAGAGAGAACAGTCTATGACTAGGGTGGCTGGAGTCTTTGACAATTTTGAGGGCCTTCCTCTGACACCGCCTGTATAGAGGTCTTGGATGGCAGGGAGCTTTGCCCCAGTGATGTACTGGGCCGTACGCTCTACCCTCTGTAGTGCCTTGCGGTCAGAGGCCAAGCAGTTGCCATACCAGGCGGTGATGCAACCAGTCAGGATGCTCTCGATGGTGCAGCTGTAGAATTTTTTGAGGATCTGAGGACCCATGCCAAATCTTTTTTGTCTCCTGAGGGGGAATAGGCTTTGTCGTGCCCTCTTCACGACTGTCTTGGTGTGTTTGGACCATGATAGTTCGTTGGTGATGTGGACACCAAGGAACTTGAAGCTCTCAACCTGTTCCACTACAGCCCCGTCGATGAGAATGGGGGCGTGCTCAGTCCTCTTTTTTTTTCCTGTAGTCCACAATCATCTCCTACCAGCAACAGTGTGTAAAAACCTTGTGAAGACTTACAGAAAACGTTTGACCTGTGTCATTGCCAACAAAGGGTATATAACAAAGTATTGAGAAACTTTTGTTATTGACCAAATACTTATTTTCCACCATCATTTGCAAATAAATTCATAAAAAATCCTACAATGTGATTTTCTGGATTTTTTTTTCTCATTTGTCTGTCATAGTTGACGTGTACCTATGATGAAAATTACAGGCCTCTCTCATCTTTTTAAGTGGGAGAACTTGCACAATTGGTGGCTGACTAAATACTTTTTTTCCTCACTGTATGTACCCCTGGCCCAGGGACTCGGAGACGTATGTTTCCATAGCCTCTGTTTCAGCCTGCGACGGGATACACATGACTCCCGGGAGGTACAGCGTCTACCCGAAGGTCTATTGCGCAATCCCCCGCCCGATGAGGTGGTAATTTAGTAGCACGCGTCTTGGAAAATGCGTGCGCCAAATCGTGGTATTCGGGGGGACCAACGGAAACATCTAGACACCTACCCTGACATTCACGCGACCACCCCATGAGAGCCCTCTGCGGCCATGAGAAGGTGGGGTTGCTAACCAAGGGATACCTAATACCACAGGGAAAGCAGGAGATTCAATAATCGAAAAAATAACCTGCTCACAATGAGTCTCCTGGGTGATCATGGTGACTGGTATAGTGACTTCCGTAACAAACCCGGACCCTAATGGTCGACTATCGAGTGCTCTGATGGGGAGTGGAATGGAGAGGGGAACCAATGAAATGCCTTGACGGCGTGCGAATGCCCTGTCCATAAAGTTCCCAGCTGCGCCTGAATCGACTAGCGCCTTACACTGGGGAACTACCATGTGATCGGGAAAGTGGATAGGTAGGGTACAGTGCACAACAGAGGGCTCTGAACAAGTGTGGGTGTTCGATACCTGGGGTAATGCGTGAGTGCCCTGCCTGCCGCCTCCCGGCACAAAAGAACATTGACTACGACGTGTGGTGTACTGTCCCTTCGTGCCACCAGTGGCACTGCCGCTGTCCTCCTCCGCTCTCTCGGCCGGTGGCTCCACCCAGCTCCATCGGCTCGGGATCCGAGTCGTCCGGGGTGGAAACGGGCAAAGCCCTACCAGGACGTCCTCTGGCTGCCAGCAGGTTGTCCAAACGAATGGCCATGTCCACCAGTTTAACAAAGGACAACATGGTGTCCCGGCAGGCTAGCTCCCGTCGGATGTCCTCCCGCAGATGGCACCGGAAATGGTCGATCAGGGCCCGCTCGTTCCACCCGGGCCCCGCTGCCAGCGTCCGAAACTCCAACGCGCAGTCCTGCGCAGTCCTCGTCCCCTGCCTCAGCTGGACCAGCCGCTCACCCGCCTCTCGACCCTCGGGCGGGTTATCGAAGACCGCCCGAAAGAGGCGAGCGAACTCCCTGTAGTCCTCCAATGCGGCTCCTCCCTCCTTCCACACCGCGTTGGCCCACTCCAGGGCTTTCCCACAGAGGCAGGAAACGAGGACGGACACCTTCTCCCGCTCCGATGGCGCCGGTCTGATGCTGGCGAAGTAAAGCTCCAATTGGAGGAGGAATCCCTGGCACAGCGCCGCCGTCCCATCAAACGCCCGTGGTCGGGATATCTGGATCCCTCCGGGTGCTGGGGGGTAGATGGCTGGATCCGGTTGGCCAGCTGGTCTCGACAGATCGGGTCCTCTCTTCTCCAGGTGTTGGATGACCTGAAGAACCCGATCCGTCGCTTCCCCCAAGCTGGCCAGCATCGTGGAATGCTCCTGGACCCATGCCACGACTCCAGGCATGCGCTCTTCTCCCGCTGACTCCTTAACGGGTGGGTGATTCTGTGATGAGTGTGACGACGAACGCCGAAGCCTGCCCGAACAAGGAGGGGAGGCAGCCTCGGCTGAAGTCGTGACAGTTCTAAAACATTTGACCTGTAGTGTACATACATACAGTAAAGACATAATCCATCAGTAACATTCTGTTACACACAAATATAACAAAAATATCAATGCAACCTGCAACAATTTCAAAGATTTTACTGAGTTACAGTTCATATAAGGAAATCAGTCAATTGAAATAAATTAATTAGGCCCTCATCTATGGATTTCACATGACTGGGAATACAGATATGCATCTGTTGTTCACAGATACCTTCACACAAAAAAGGTAGGGGCGTGTATCAGAACACCAGTCAGTTTCTGGTGTGACCACAATTTGTCTCATGTAGCGCGACACATCTCCTTCGCATAGAGTTGATCAGGCTGTTCATTGTGGCCTGTGGAATGTTGTCCCACTCCTCATTAATGGCTGTGCGAAGTTGCTGGATGTTGGCGGGAACTGGAACACGCTGTCGTACACGTGGATCCAGAGCATCCCAACCATTCTCAATGGGTGACATGTCTGGTGAGTATGCAGGCCATGGAATAATTGGGAGATTTTCAGCTTCCAGGAATTGTGTGCAGATCCCTGCGACATGGGGTCATGCATTATCATGCTGAAACATGAGGTGATGGCGGCAGATGAATGGCACGACAATGGGCCTCAGGATCTCGTCACGGTATCTCTGTGCATTCAAATTGCCATCGATAAAATGCAATTGTGTTCATTGTCCGTAGCTTATGCCTACACCTACCATAACCCCACCACCACCACGGCACACTGTACACAACGTTGACATCCGCAAACCACTCGCCCACACAACGCCATACACGCTGTTTGCCATCTGCCCGGGACAGTTGAAATCAGGATTCATCCGTGAAGAGCACACTTCTCCAGTGTGCCAGTGGCCATCGAAGGTGAGCATTTACCCACTGAAGTCAGTTACGACGCCAAACTGTAGTCAGGTCAAGACCCTGGTGAGGACGACAAGGTGAAGATGAGCTTCCCTGAGACGGTTTCTGACAGTTTGTGCGAGAAATTCTTCAGGTGGATGGATTATCTTGGCAAAGGAGAAATGCTCACTAACAGGGAAGTAAACAAATTTGTGCACACAATTTGAGAGAAATAAGCTTTTTGTGTATATGGGACATTTCTGGGATCTTTTATTTCAGCTCATGAAATATGGGACCAACACTTTACATGTTCCATTTATATTTTTGTTCAGTATATTTATCTGTGTCGTGTCCTCTTCCTCTCTCGCTGTCCTCCAGGGCTGTTCAAGCACTCCCTGTCTATCTGCCGGGCCCTGCTGTCTGACCTGGTGTCTGAGGCGGAGCGCCCCCTGGTGATGGGACACTTCAATGCTGCCTCCAGCGTGGGATTCATCTTGGGACCCGTGGTGGGGGGCTACCTCACAGAGCACGAGGGGGGCTTCTACACCTCCTCCTTCACCTGCGCCGCAATCTTCCTCCTCAACACAGGTGGGTGGGGGTGAGGGGAGATGGAGGGAGGGAGGGGCAAGGAGAGAGAGGGGAGAGAGGGGAGGAGCAGGAGAGTAGGCAAATGGGGTGTAAGGCAATTGTGGTGTTTTTCCAACCAATTCTAAATCACACCTTAACTCTAGGTACTTTGTGGATGTGAAAGGATGGGTTAGTTGCAAGCAATATAGTGAAAATTCCAAATAAAATCGAAGTTTATTGGTCACGTACACAGTTTAGCAGATGTTATAGCGAGTGCAGTGAAATGCGTGTGTTACTAGCTCCTAACAATGCAGTAAAATGTCAAATAAGTACACAAATCAAAAATTAAAAAACAAGAAATCAAGAAATATCGGAACGAATCCAATTAACAACCCAAATAGCACTATCAGTAATCCAAATGCAATCTATACGTATATACACCAGATTAATTTACACAAGATATACTAAGAATGATATGTACAGCAGTAGATATATTAGAGTGAGCCATGTCAAGAATCCAGTATATAAATATGTGGTGTGTATAAACAGTGTAACTAAAATGCAATGTACAGTAGTAGATATATTAGAATTAACTTTGTGAATGTTATGACGAGTTTCTCCGGTATCGAGTACCTCAGGATGTAAGAGAATAGTTAAACACTTACAGTGAGGGAAATATTTTTGGATCCCCTGCTGATTTTGTACGTTTACCCACTGACAAATAAATGATCAGTCTATAATTTTAATGGTAGGTTTATTTGAACAGTGAGAGACAGAATAACAACAACAAAATCCAGAAAAACGCATGTCAAAAATGTTATAAATTGATTTGCATTTTAATGAGGGAAATAAGTATTTGACCCCCTCTCAATCAGAAAGATTTCTGGCTCCCAGGTGTCTTTTATACAGGTAACGAGCTGAGATTAGGAGCACACTCTTAAAGGGAGTCCTAATCTCAGTTTGTTACCTGTATAAAATACACCTGTCCACAGAAGCAATCAATCAATCAGATTCCAAATTCTCCACCATGGCCAAGACCAAAGAGCTCTCCAAGGATGTCAGGGAAAAGATTGTAGACCTACACAAGGCCCGAATGGGCTACAAGACCATCGCCAAGCAGCTTGGTGAGAAGGTGACAACAGTTGGTGCGATTATTCGCAAATGGAAGAAACACTAAAGAACTGTCAATCTCCCTCGGCCTGGGGCTCCATGCAAGATCTCACCTCGTGGAGTTGCAATGATCATGAGAACGGTGAGGAATCAGCCCAGAACTACATGGGAGGATCTTGTCAATGATCCCAAGGCAGCTGGGACCATAGTCACCAAGAAAACAATTGGTAACACACTACGCCGTGAAGGACTGAAATCCTGCAGCGCCCGCAAGCAAAATCGAGCTCTTTGGCATCAACTCAACTCACCGTGTTTGGAGGAGGAGGAATGCTGCCTATGACCCCAAGAACACCATCCCCACCGTCAAATGTGGAGGTGGAAACATTATGCTTTGGGGGTGTTTTTCTGCTAAGGGGACAGGACAACTTCACCGCATCAAAGGGACGATGGACAGGGCCATATACCGTCAAATCTTGGGTGAGAACCTCCTTCCCTCAGCCAGGGCATTGAAAATGGGTAGCGGATAGGTATTCCAGCATGACAATGACCCAAAACACACGGCCAAGGCAACTAAGGAGTGGCTGAAGAAGAAGCGCATTAAGGTCCTGGAGTGGCCTAGCCAGTCTCCAGACCTTAATCCCATAGAACATCTGTGGAGGGAGCTGAATGTTCGAGTTGCCAAACATCAGCCTCAAAACCTTAATGACTTAGAGAAGATCTGCAAAGGGGAGTGGGACATAATCCCTCCTGAGATGTGTGCAAACCTGGTGGCCAACTACAAGAAACGTCTGACCTCTGTGATTGCCAACAAGGGTTTTGCCACCAAGTACTAAGTCATGTTTTGCAGAGGGGTCAAATACTTATTTCCCTCATTAAAATGCAAATCAATTTTTAAAACATTTTTGACATGCGTTTTTCTGGATTTTGTTGTTGTTATTCTGTCTCTCACTGTTCAAATAAACCTACCATTAAAATGATAGACTGATCATGTCTTTGTCAGTGGGCAAACGTACAAAATCAGCAGGGGATCAAATACTTTTTTCCCTCACTGTTGGTTCATAGTTATTTAATATTACAGTACTGGATTCGCATGACAAGTGGTACAGGCATAGCCTATTGTCATCCGAATGACTTACATAGAAAACCTCTCAGTTTATATAGTGCTTTCCGAGCTAATTCCATCCAACAGTTGCCAACTATTATTGAGTGTTATTCATCACCTACAATAGGATCCCCCTACATGGTATCGTGTTGCACCCTAGCCAGGATATTCCATCACATACTCCTTCTAAGATTAGCACAAGTGGCCCCCAAGCTATCTTGGCATGCAGACCTTCTGGCACCCACCAGTGGCAGAAATAATACATGGAATGTCCTTATCCTCTCACCCATACCGCTCATGAGCTCAAAGACATTAACAAATACTGTATAAAAAGACATTATGTCATCCCCCGTTTTCATTATTTTTCTGTTGTAAGTGAAATTCCACAGATATAACATTACTTGAACCAAACAAACCAAACATACGAATGAATTCCTAACCTCATGACATCATCCCAGAAATACATTGACAATTTGTAAGTTTACATGTAGACTACAATATAGTCAGATGAATATATCCCAATAAAAATAACTTCAGTCTCCATTCTCCCTGTTCATTCAGAGGAACCCCAAGCTTTTCTCTGTTCACTTGGGGCGCTATCTGATCGACTGAGGTAGTCTTGTTTCCACATTTTCAAACCTGTCTTTCTCTAATATATTTCCCATAGCTTTAGTTAATTTCCCAAAACCTTCCTATGCTGATAGCAAGTATGTACAACATGCATCTCCCCCTATAATCGCATACATTCCCCTTTATCTACTGTAATAGCATCCAATGCTATGCGATTATCAATTGCATAGTGTCCAATGAGTGACATTTCAGACCCAATTGCTTGAAAACCTAAGACTATTAATAGGTACCATGTTCAACCCTGACTCTGTTCCCATAATATACCTGAGGAGAGATACAAAGGATAACACTCTGGTTTCAGTCACTGATGAATCAGTACAGCCTTGGACTAGTTAGGATTGAGGAATTCAACCAAAGGTCAGATCAGATGAAAATAGCATAAACATTCCTATGTCACACACACCAAACCCCATGATAGGAACCAATTAAGTTCTTGCATTTCAACATACAGTGGGGAGAACAAGTATTTGATACACTGCCGATTTTGCAGGTTTTCCTACTTACAAAGCATGTAGAGGTCTGTAATTTTGATCATAGGTACACTTCAACTGTGAGAGACGGAATCTAAAACAAAAATCCAGAAAATCACATTGTATGATTTTTAAGTAATTAATTTGCATTTTATTGCATGACATAAGTATTTGATCACCTACCAACCAGTAAGAATTCCGGCTCTCACAGACCTGTTAGTTTTTCTTTAAGAAGCCCTCCTGTTCTCCACTCATTACCTGTATTAACTGCACCTGTTTGAACTCGTTACCTGTATAAAAGACACCTGTCCACACACTCAATCAAACAGACTCCAACCTCTCCACAATGGCCAAGACCAGAGAGCTGTGTAAGGACATCAGGGATAAAATTGTAGACCTGCACAAGGCTGGGATGGGCTACAGGACAATAGGCAAGCAGCTTGGTGAGAAGGCAACAACTGTTGGCGCAATTATTAGAAAATGGAAGAAGTTCAAGATGACGGTCAATCACCCTCGGTCTGGGGCTCCATGCAAGATCTCACCTCGTGGGGCATCAATGATCATGAGGAAGGTGAGGGATCAGCCCAGAACTACATGGCAGGACCTGGTCAATGACCTGAAGAGAGCTGGGACCACAGTCTCAAAGAAAACCATTAGTAACACACTACGCCGTCATGGATTAAAATCCTGCAGCGCATGCAAGGTCCCCCTGCTCAAGCCAGCGCATGTCCAGGCCCGTCTGAAGTTTGCCAATGACCATCTGGATGATCCAGAGGAGGAATGGGAGAAGATAATGTGGTCTGATGAGACAAAAATAGAGCTTTTTTGGTCTAAACTCCACTCGCCGTGTTTGGAGGAAGAAGAAGGATGAGTTCAACCCCCAAGAACACCATCCCAACCGTGAAGCATGGAGGTGGAAACATCATTCTTTGGGGATGCTTTTCTGCAAAGGGGACAGGACGACTGCACCGTATTGAGGGGAGGATGGATGGGGCCATGTATCGCGAGATCTTGGCCAACAACCTCCTTCCCTCAGTAAGAGCATTGAAGATGGGTCGTGGCTGGGTCTTCCAGCATGACAACGACCGAAACACACAGCCAGGGCAACTAAGGAGTGGCTCCATAAGAAGCATCTCAAGGTCCTGGAGTGGCCTAGCCAGTCTCCAGACCTGAACCCAATAGAAAATCTTTGGAGGGAGCTGAAAGTCCATATTGCCCAGCGACAGCCCCCCCAAGGCCGCAGTGTGTGCAAACCTGGTCAAGACCTACAGGAAACGTATGATCTCTGTAATTGCAAACAAAGGTTTCTGTACCAAATATTAAGTTCTGCTTTTCTGATGTATCAAATACTTATGTCATGCAATAAAATGCAAATTAATTACTTAAAAGCATACAATGTGATTTTCTGGATTTTTGTTTTAGATTCCGTCTCTCACAGTTGAAGTGTACCTATGATAAAAATTACAGACCTCTACATGCTTTGTAAGTAGGAAAACCTGCAAAATCGGCAGTGTATAAAATATTTGTTCTCCCCACTGTAGATATAACCATTCTAAAAATCCACATCAATCCCCCCTCTTTGGGAATACATAGTCCCATATCAATACCTCCAAATACTTCAAATGTATATAGTGACTAATATGTGAATACGGTAACCTAATAATCAACATGTTCATGATATCAGTCACAATCCTTACATTAACTTACCTGTTTCAAACAGTAAGATTCAAAAGTTTCTACTCGAAATAAATCATATAAGTGTATCCTAAGACATTACAATAAGGTATCGCTGTTTTAACCATAATATCTATTTTAGACAGTTATCTCGCAATTGTACAAGCAATACCCTTCATTCTGAAAATAGTTTCAACATCTTTAGTTACTAATATATACTAATGATTTACTTAAATCACTCAGTTATCTTATGAATCATAACCAAAACCAAATTACTTATCTCAACCAAATTTAGAATTACAATTCTTAGTGATTCACATTGGTCCTATCACTCAAAATTAAAACCCTCAACTTTAGCACCCATTACACTTATATTAACATACAGTATAAATATCCATAATTATATTATGACCTTCCTCATCCTGAGAATAACTACAGATCATTATCTCAATGCATTCTTAGTACTATTAATTTAGCAGTGTATATACCTCCTACCCAAATTAGCAAATGTAGATAAATACAAATGTATTATCGACACAGCTAACCAACCCCTTCTTCCACCGGCACTCAATCTTCTGGCGTCTGTTCATTATCCTCTTCAGACAGCTTCGTAGTTCAACATGAATTGCCCATGACAATGTCCCAACTTCAATGTCTCATCCGAGTCACCACCATCTCTACGCCCCATTCTGTCTCGTCCATTTGCCAACCAGTATACCAACAACATGAGAAATGTTGTATTTGCACAGATCTCTCTCCATTCTCACTAATGGTGGACTCCCATCACACTCAAAAGCATGCGATAAAAGACAGTTGATAGTTTCGATTGGATGTTGTACACCGGTTGCAGGTAGAAGTGGTGCTGTAAAGGAATGTCTTCAATGCCTCTGATGTTCATCTTCAGCCGGTTCAGAGGTTGTTGCATCAAGACACCATCTGTATTTACAGTTGAAGTCAGAAGTTTACATACACTTAGGTTGGAGTCATTAAAACTTGTTTTTCAACCACTACACACATTTTTTGTTAACAAACTATAGTTTTGGGAAGTCGGTTAGGACATCTACTTTGTGCATGACACAAGTAATTTTTCCAACAATTGTTCTCAGACAGATTATTTCACTTATAATTCACTGTATCACAATTCCAGTGGGTCAGAAGTTTACATACACTAAGTTGACTGTGCCTTTAAACAGCTTGGAAAATTCCAGAAAATTATGTCATGGCTTTAGAAGCTTCTGATAGGCTAATTGACATCATTTGAGTCAATTGGAGGTGTACCTGTGGATGTATTTCAAGGCCTACCTTCAAAACTCAGTGCCTCTTTGCTTGACATCATGGGAAAATCTAAAGAAATCAGCCAAGACCTCAGAAAAAATGTGTAGACCTCCACAAGTCTGGTTCATCCTTGGGAGCAATTTCCAAATGCCTGAAGGTACCACGTTCATCTGTACAAACAATAGTACACAAGTATAAACACCATGGGACCACGCAGCCGTCATCCCGCTCAGGAAGGAGACGCGTTCTGTCTCCTAGAGATGAATGTACTTTGGTGCGAAAAGTGCAAATCAATCCCAGAACAACAGCAAAGGACCTTGTGAAGATGCTGGAGGAAACAGGTACAAAAGTGTCTATATCCACAGTAAAACAAGTCCTATATCGACATAACCTGAAAGGCCGCTCAGCAAGGAAGAAGCCACTGCTCCAAAACCGCCATAAAAAAAGCCAGACTACGGTTTGCAACTGTACATGGGGACAAAAATCGTAGTTTTTGGAGAAATGTCCTCTGGTCTGATGAATAAAAATAGAACTGTTTGGCCATAATGACCATCGTTATGTTTGGAGGAAAAAGGGGTTACTTTGCAAGCCGAAGAACACCATCCCAACCGTGAAGCACGGGGTGGCAGCATCATGCTGTGGGGGTGCTTTGCTGCAGGAGGGACTGGTGCACTTCACAAAATAGATGGCATCATGAGGAAGGAAAATTATGTGGATATATTGAAGCAACATCTTAAGACATCAGTCAGGAAGTTAAAGCTTGGTCGCAAATGGGTCTTCCAAATGGACAATGACCACAAGCATACTTCCAACGTTGTGGCAAAATGGCTTAAGGACAACAACGTCAAGGTATTGGAGTGGCCATCACAAAGCCCTGACCTCAATCCTATAGAACATTTGTGGGCAGAACTGAAAAAGCGTGTGCGAGCAAGGAGGCCTACAAACCTGACTCAGTTACACCAGCTCTGTCAGGAGGAATGGGCCAAAATTCACCCAACTTATTGTGGGAAGCTTGTGGAAGGCTACCCAAAATGTTTGACCCAAGTTAAACAATTTAAAGGCAATGCTATCAAATACTAATTTAATGTATGTAAAGTTCTGACCCACTGGTAATGTGATGAAAGAAATAAAAGCTGAAATAAATAATTCTCTCTACTATTATTCTGACATTTCACATTCTTAAAATAAAGTGGTGATCCTAACTGACCTAAAACAGGGAATGTTTACTAGGATTAAATGTCAGGAATTGTGAAAAACTGAGTTTAAATGTATTTGGCTAAGGTGCATGTACACTTCCGACTTCAACTGTACCTCAAGAGAAGACAGAACATAACAGTTTTAGTTGAGTTCATTTCTAATCCAAGAAATCCACATAAGCATTGACTATATGACAAATTAATATGTTTTACCAATTATTCTTACTACCAATTTCTAATATACTCCCCAATTTCTTTTTGGGAAACTCTCCACAGTCAGAGAAATGAATGGTGTGACAGTCAGGTGATTCTTGAACTTCTGGAAGATCTTGAAGTTCTTGGATGTTCTTGGAGGTCTGTCCCTCCGCCGAGGGAATCAGCCAGAGAACGTAGCTCATTAGTAGCATTCCCCTTGCCATCGTCTCCCATCACCTGATTGTTGTCAGCTCCAGCGTCCTCAGCTTCCTCATCTCCCTCTGTTGCAGTGGTTTAGATGATACCAGGTCGATCTCCCCTCTATCCGTACATCCGTTGGTGTAGCCTGGGTGATGATGTGTGGTCCTTTTTAGCTCTGAACCTTCTTCCGTCACTAGGGTCTCGGATCATGCAGAGTCCATCTCCATTTATCAACATTGCTCTGTGGAGTGTGTCCTTCTGGCAGCGTACCAATAGGGAAGTTGAGTCCTTGCTGCAAAGACACACAGACACAGACAGACACAAAAGAAAACAATGCTCTGCAGTGGCGGTGCCATCTTCCTCCTCTGGGTTGGAACACTCCTACAGTGGGACACATGGATGCAGGTATCTCTCTCTGCTACTTTCCCCTCCATCAATGTAGCCAGCAACACCTAGTACTGACCTCCCCACCTAGGTTTTGTCCATCTCTTACTTCTGTAATCCTTTACCGCCAGTCTCCAGGGCGCAGACAATGCCCAGATTCTCCTGTCAGGTTGGGCAGAGAAGCCTTCACCTGTGGGAAGAAAGTCTTAAGAACATTGTTAGGTGCGACACCGTATGCTACTATACCCTGTCTTCTTATCAGTCAGGAGAAGCCTTGAGATTAGGAAGTGCACATTCTTGCAGCTTGTTATAGTTTCATAGACAAGCCTCCTCTACACCCTGCCTCCTACCAAAAATACACTTGCACCTAAAACATTGAATCTAACCATAACACATTAATTACTACTGCTCATATTCTCAATACAATTTGCATATTTACCAAAAAGCCCCATGCGACCAGTACTTCCCCCCTTTGGACACATGACTCACATCGTGATTCATGCGTTCAAAAAACAAAACAACGACATTGCCTGTTAAACCAAAATAATAAATGAAATTAAAATGACAACCTTTAATAATACCTTAACTTAATTGTATCCCAATTCAAGGAATATAAAAATTGAATAGCGACAGGTGTTCCTCATTCAGGACTAGCTCTCTCACTCTGTCCTTGTTATAGTCCGAATCCTATATAGGACTATTGCCAAATTATAAACTTCTTCATAATTATCAGTATTATAAATTACCCTCAACTCGGTATAATAAATTACCTTAAATTCTTCATCCAATGCCTCTTGGCTTTCCAGTGTGGATGATCAATTCACACTAGAAAGTCATGACAGGGTTCAGAGGTCATTCAAACCCTTCAACGACGTGTTTCATTCTATAGTATAGACTAATCATTAACAACAGTCAAAACATTTCATACATTTTTTTATCCCAAGTGTACAGTAGGTCCTCATTACAATCCTTCTCAAAAGAAATCACTTGTTTACCCAAAACTCACTCATATAAAACAAAAAACTTCAGAAAGTTCCATGTGTGTCCCTTTAAGACTTATCATCTCTAACCCGTTAAAACCCCTAAAATTAAAATAAAAACCCTTTATAACCATTATAATAGGTGGGTTGTGTGTGGTTATTTGAAAAACCATATTGGAAAACAACAAACAAAAATAGCCAGGCCTTATTTAATTTGGTAGCTCCCTCTTACGACCGAATTATAAGACTGCCAACTTTTACTAACTGCTCCCCCTAGCCCACAGACTTTGGAAACATTCCAATGAGAGATAAGGAAATCCCCATTTTCCTGTAAGAGAAAGTATACATTTCGTTAACATTCAATTATAATCAGCAATCCAAAAATATTAATTACACACAAAACATGATGCAGATATACACTGTCCTACCTCACATCAATAATTGTTTGTTTCAATCTAATTCCTCATAACTACTCCAGAAGAAGATTACATAAAATCTATCAAAAGATGAAAACGACTCAAGGTTATCTGAGTTTCCAATTAGTATTTTTAATTGATTACCCTTTAGACTTCATTCTCTGTAATTCTCACAATGATTATTAAACCCCAAAATCGGCTTCATTTGATCCCATATCAAATTATCATGGTATCGTTACTGGATGACTTTTCCCTTAGATTGTTCCTGTCACCCCTCTAAATGTAATATTTGAGACATTCACAAATATAATCAATTACTACGCGTAAAGAATCAGTGATATTTTATCCCAAGCGTCTATTAAAAAGTTGTTTGAGATGTGATATCCTACGTCTTCCTTAACATACCTACTGTAGGGTACTTCCACCAATCCTATAAGAAATAATCCTACTCAAAACACATCAGATAATACCACGTTTCATTGATTTGACTACATCTTCTAATATAAACCTATAACCCCTTTCCGGTAATGTAATCAGCTCAACTTGTTGCATTGATGTATTAAAATGTAAACCTATTGTTTAATAAATCCAGAATTTACAAAAAATTTGACCTTCTCCATCAGCATAATAGTAAAAACTACCTCCCATTGTTCAACATACCAGAAACAGAAACAGATACCAGAAACAGATATTTCTGTAGTGATCTCAGCTAAAAGTTTCTATATTCCTCAGTTAATGTTATCTTTCATACTCTGCTTCCTTCCAACACTGCTTCATTATCCCTGGTGTTTTTTAATACTCTTTTTATTATCTTTGTCCCCTTGCTTCACTACCCATTAAGACACTCGCTTCCCTGTGCTTCGTCACTATACTATTATTATCCCCTGTTATCAACTAAGATAATAGCCACAGCTCTTATGAAACCAGCAATCCGCCATTATTAGAAGTCAGCAGATCTAGATAACTGTCCTTTCTAAGTAGGCTACAAGTAACAAACCAAACACTTGCTGTAGTTGACAAGCATATATTGAATTTGTATCCATAGTATTCATATTCAATCTATTCATTGACATTACGCCACCATTCTCAATCGTTTAACCTAGCAAACCCTTAGGCAACGCAAGAAAATGACTACCTCGAAATCGTCTCGCTATCCCTGTTAAATAAGTGAGTCTTTCAATTTGAACCAAGCACGATGCTAAATCTTCCATTCTACATCACCAAACCAACACTTTCTGCTGTATCTATTTCATCAAAACATACCAACAGTTGAATTACACTCAGAAACCCAGATTTTACTCTATGCCATTGACCTAATGCTATTGAAATGACAAAGAAATCCCGCAAATAGCCTAATTACACTGGTTTATCGTCTTACCATCTGATAAAAATGAAGTTCCTTCACTTCATCACCTTAGCTCTGTAATGATAATTAGTTTATGGGCAGTTCATTTCTTAAACCTTATTTCTATCAAATGATCCATCAACGGCACCAACTCAGAAAACCTTTATTCATTATTTCCCACCCCTGACGTACGTCTACGTTTGGGTGAGCAAGTTAGTATATAAATATTATTGTAATTATTACCTTATCACCTCTCTAGTAATCGATTACACACACATAAAATGCATCCTATTTTCACATTTTCACATACTCCATATAGAACATTAGAAACTCCTAGGTACTCACATCAAACAATCCCTTCGTGTTTTTTAACGACTCTCAATTGACACAAATTAACATATTCAAACATACTCCAAGCGGAACCAAAAAAACCTTCCTGTCATGGGATCCTCACCAGTTCTCTAACCTTCAGGAAACCCCATAAAAGTCAAGCCTCTCATTAAACATAGACTTTTCCACTACTCTCTAAAATAACCTCACACTCTCCATACCAATCCTTGATATTCTATGATGGGCATTGATGTACAGAACCACAATATAATGTTATATCAAAGCTTATTATCCAAATGTATATCAAATTATCAAAACGTCTATAATTTATTATGCACCCTTCAGATTAAAAGTACTTTCTGCTCTTTGTTCCTAAAATAGCCTATGTTGTTCCATTCAATTACTTAACTTCGTTAGCTAATCCCCTTTAAAAATACCTTCTTGAGGATCCTCATTATCTGTCCATGCTGATAAATCACTGATATATGGTTCCCCATAGAAAAATCAAAATTTACTTAACATCCATTTGCACATTGTCTGATTTTCACTACTTTTAAAAGATCCTTGTTTTAAATGCGCATTTGTCTGTAATAATTTTGGCATTTCCTTTCTCTTTCTTCGAGGTAAATTAAGCTCTGATTTAATCTTAATGGTGACTGTCTTTCCTGATACCGGTCTACTAAGTTGGCTATCCATTACTTTTATTAGTTCATGTAATATTAGTAATCAAAAACTTGAATCAAATCCCCAACTTGATCTTTATTAAAATTTTGTTTGCCTATTTTGTCATTGGTGCCATGATTCAACATGCTTAATTGTATCTGCTCTGATTTATCTGCTCTGAGTCTTTATGCAGTATGAGTTATTGTTCTCTCTCTCTTTCCTGACCGTTTTGAGAAATTTCACAAAGGACTAATTCTCTCATGGGGCTTTTACAATATTACTCTTTATGATGATTCTTTCACACCACCAGACTCAAACCTATTTATCACACTTTATGATGATTCTTTCACACCACAGGACTCAAACCTATTTATCACGCTTTATGATGATTATTTCACACCACAGGACTTCAACCTCACTTCTCGTCATGTTGAGGACTTGAACCTCTGAACAACTTTATAATGTTTTTTTCACATTACAGGAATCAAACCTATCTTTATAATGTCGTACCCATTAAAAGACCCTACGCCCAATCTTGTTAAACCCACTCTCCTTCTTCTCTGTTGTTTTCTACTCATTACTCTGAACAAACCCTGTTTAGAATCATAGCACCATGTCATTATCTAATTTGATATTTCTCCTTACATCTATTTACGTACTCGAATACCACTCATCTGTTACCCTCAAAAAAATATTGAATTTTAAACGTTCGTTACAGCTCAGCTTTACCACAGATAAGCAGAATTTAACCTAATCAAAAAAGGAAAGTCTGCTTACCTGTTAGTTCGGCTGTAAACTGCATCCTGTTCGTTCAGACGCCAATCTGTTATGACGAGTTTCTCTGGTATCGAGTACTTCAGGATGTAAGAGAATAGTTAAACACTTAGATGGAGAGTTGGTTCATAATTATTTAATATTACAGTACTGGATTCGCATGACAAGCGGTACGGGCATAGCCTATTGTCATCCGAATGACTTACATAGAAAACCTCTCAGTTTATATAGTGCTTTCCAAGCTAATTCCATCCAACAGTTGCCAACCATTATTGAGTGTCACTCATCACCTACAATAGGATCCCCCTACATGGTATCGTGTTGCACCCTAGCCCCCAAGTGGCCCCCAAGCTATCTTGGCATGCAGACCTTCTGGCACCCACCAGTGACAGAAATAATAAATGGAATGTCCTTATCCTCTCACCTATACCACTCATGAGCTCAAAGACATTAACAAATACTCTATAAAAATATGTTATATCAGTGAAGAATACAGTATATAAATACACAGTGTGAAAAACGTTATAAAAGAAACGGGAAGTGTCCAGTGTTTTAATGTCTCTATAACATGGGACAGCGGAGTTTGTGTGTGTGTGTGTGTGAGTGATTAAGTGTGAGTGTGTGTGTGTGCGTATGTTGTTAGTATGGGCGTGTGTGTGTGTGTGTCAGTGAGTGTATATGTGAGTGCAGGAGACCGTGTGTGTATGAGGTGTGTGTGTGTGATAGCTTGTGTGTGTGTTTTGTGTGAGTGAAGGTGCATCACCTGGCTGTTCAACAGTCTGATGGCCTGGAGATAGTATCTCGGTCCCGGCTTTGATGCACCTGTACTGTCTCTGTCTCCCCCCCCTTCCAGTCAGATAGAATCAGATATTATCATACAGCAAATACCTAGCCAGTCTGTGCTTTCTAACCTTGTGTTTGTCGTATTCCATCCAGGTCTGGTTTGGCTGCTTCCCTGGAGTGATTCGCTAACCCCACACACCAATGCTAACTTCAACAGCAGCGCTAGCAAAGCCAGCTGCCACAACAACGACGACAACCACGTCACCTCGACACAGCAAAACTCTTCCCATGACAACAGCAACAACCACACTACAGCGTCGGGGGCGGCAGTCACAGGATCGGGGGCTCCAGGAACGAACAAGAGGGGCTGGAGCTGGGACCTGGACTGGGGGGAGGTGTCACTGCTCCAACCTGCCTGGCGTCAGCTCTCCTCAGTGGGCTCCAAGATCCGCACGGTGGTCTCCTCGGACATGTGGGACCTGTTCCTGGTGCGTCTGCTCATGGCCATCGCCATTATGCTTTACTACAGCAACTTTTCTCTGGCCATGGAGGAGCGCTTCATGCTGAAGCCCAAAGCCACAGGTTATCTAATCAGCTACAGCTCTACCCTGGGGGCCTTGGCCGGCTTCTTGGTGGGGCCCGTCACCAAACTGTACGGTAACGACATGCCGGCGCTGTTGCTACACTCTACAGTCCTCACGTGTTGCCTGATCCTGCTCTACGCCATGGCGCCAAGTGTCTGGCACGTGTTGTTAAGTTCCACTTTCTTCGCCATCTCCACGACTATCGGACGCACCTGCATCACCGACCTTGAGTTGCAGAAAGGGGGAGCTCACGCCAGTGGCACACTAATCGGGGCAGGGCAGTCGGTGACGGCGGTGGGTCGGGTACTCGCCCCCCTGCTCTCGGGGCTGGCCCAGGAGTTTAGTCCCTGCGGGCCGCCGAGTCTGGGGGTGGGGCTGGCGTTAGCAGCCGTCGCACTGCTGCTGGTAAGGGTGCCCAAATGGGACGGGAGAGGCAAGAGGAAAGAGGCCAAACTCGGTGACACACACAGAGAGTGAGAATGAATGAATGAGAGAGGGAGAAAGAGCACCAATGCGAAACTACCATCCTCAGGAGATGTCTAGTCTAAAGACAGCATTGGAGACAGAACTGATGCAGAACTGTTGGGGTTTGTTGTTGACATGTCAGCGGGGTGTTGTTTCGTTGTTTGTTTTGTAGCTGTTGACGATGGAGCCACATCTCCGCTCTGCCGTTCTGTTGGTTTGGTCTCAAAGTGATGACATCACAGCACTCTGAAAGGAACCGGGTCATCATCAGCATCGCTGTTCCCCCCTTCAGTACACCAAACAGGGTTAACCGTGAACAAACACCTAGGCCAGCAGCCCTCTGTAAAAGGAATGAGGGGTCCATGCTAAAATAGCCTAGCATAGGTCATCATGTCAATGGCACATACAGTCGTGTTCATATAGCCTAGGAATAGTCACGTTTTTACATATGTCTCTTGTGAGAGACAATAATAACATAAAAAAACACAAAATATAAATCTAATGTACTCCTGCTCTTCCTTTATAACCACTACAAATAGTCCAGGAACACCTTGGGGTTTCTTTGTACTGAAAATGCACTTCATTTCCCAGAATGCTCTATTTCTGACCTACCCTATGAGTGTGGGCAGCATGTGAAGCACCTACTCTTACCTCTCTGGAGCCAAATTCAATTTTCTCTCCCTTCTCACTGAAGTATGCACTCATTCACCCTCCCTCAAGGATTGAAAATAATTGGATTTGTGTGAAAACGTTCACACCAATCCAATGCTTTTAAATCCATTGAGGGGGAGGCAAGGAGTACACACTTCGGTGAGAAGGGAGAGAAAATGGAATTTGGCTCCAGAGAGGTAAGAGTAGGTGGTGGTGGGGGGGGGGTCGTATATCAGTGTCTGTGGATAACTTCATCCTACTTCTTTTTTAACCACTGTTTACCCTCAATGAACTGCTTTTTAACAGGATCCTGTGGAACTAAGGTATCAGGACCTTTTCAATGGACATTTGTATATATTTGAATTTTAACCCCCACCCCTTATTCTACATAGTCCATATAGATTTTATTTCAATTAATTGATTTATTGGAAAGTGGGCTTATTTATCAATCAAATAAACATTTTAATTCTTATTTTGATATGAAGTTTTCCTCATTTTGAATGGGGATGCCCTTACAATGACCCAAATGCTACTGAATGTTATGAAGACAAAATAATTGTACCGAATGATTCATATTGAGGAAGAGAAGATCAATCTATCACGTTGTATAATGATTAGAAGACCGGCACAGGATTACGAATTAGGGGTTTTATTAATCCACCCAACACAAACACGTACAGTTGAAGTCGGAAGTTTACATACACCTTAGCCAAATATATTTAAACTCCGTTTTTCACAATTCCTGACATTTAATCCTAGTAAAAATTCCCTGTTTTAGGTCAGTTAGGATCACCACTTTATTTTAAGAATGTGAAATATCAGAATAATAGTAGAGAGAACGATTTATTTCAGCTTTTATTTCTTTCATCACATTCCCAGTGGGTCAGAAGTATACATACACTCAATTAGTATTTGGTAGCATTGCCTTTAAATTGTTTAACTTGGGTCAAACGTTTCGGGTAGCCTTCCACAAGCTTCCCACAATAAGTTGGGTGAATTTTGGCCCATTCCTCCTGACAGAGCTGGTGTAACTGAGTCAGGTTTGTAGGCCTCCTTGCTCGCACACACTTTTTCAGTTCTGCCCACACATTTTCTATAGGATTGAGGTCAGGGCTTTGTGATGGCCACTCCAATACCTTGACTTTGTTGTCCTTAAACCATTTTGCCACAGCTTTGGAAGTATGCTTGGGGTCATTGTCCATTTCGAAGACCCATTTGCGACCAAGCTTTAACTTCCTGACTGATGTCTTAAGATGTTGCTTCAATATATCCACATAATATTCCTTCCTCATGATGCCCTCTATTTTGTGAAGTGCACCAGTCCCTCCTGCAGCAAAGCACCCCCACAGCATGATGCTGCCACCCCCGTGCTTCACGGTTGGCGGGTGTTCTTCGGCTTGCAAGCAACCCCCTTTTTCCTCCAAACATAACGATGGTCATTATGACCAAACAGTTCTATTTTGTTTCATCAGACCAGAGGACATTTCTCCAAAAAGTACGATCTTTGTCCCCATGTGCAGTTGCAAACCGTAGTCTGTCTTTTTTTATGGCGGTTTTGGAGCAGTGGCTTCTTCCTTGCTGAGCAGCCTTTTATGTTATGTCGATATAGGACTCGTTTTACTGTGGATATAGATAATTTTGTACCTTTTTCCTCCAGCATCTTCACAAGGTCCTTTGCTGTTGTTCTGGGATTGATTTGCACTTTTCGCACCAAAGTACATTCATCTCTAGGAGACAGAACGCGTCTCCTTCCTGAGCGGTATGAAGGCTGCATGGTCCCATGGTGTTTATACTTGCGTACTATTGTTTGTACAGATGAACGTGGTACCTTCAGGCGTTTGGAAATTGCTCCCAAGGATGAACCACACTTGTGGAGGTCTACAATTTTTTTCTGAGGTCTTGGCTGATTTATTTTGATTTTCCCATGATGTCAAGCAAAGAGGCACTGAGTTTGAAGGTAGGCCTTGAAATCCATCCACAGGTACACCACGTCAAGCTTCTAAAGCCATGACATCATTTTCTGGAATTTTCCAAGCTGTTTAAAGGCACAGTCAACTTAGTGTATGTAAACTTCTGACCCACTGGAATTGTGATACAGTAAATTATAAGTGAAATAATCTGTCTGTAAACAATTGTTGGAAAAATTACTTAAGTAGATGTCCTAACCAACTTGCCAAAACTATAGTTTGTTAACAAGAAATTTGTGGAGTGGTAGAAAAACTAGTTTTAATGACTCCAACCTAAGTGTATGTAAACTTCCGACTTCAACTGTATATACACTACCGTTCAAAAGTTTGGGGTCACTATGACATTTCCTTGTTTTCAAAAGAAAAGCAATTTTTTTGTCCATTAAAATAACATCAAATTGATCAGAAATACAGTGTAGACATTGTTAATGTTGTAAATGGCTATTGTAGCTGGAAACGGCTGATTTTTAATGGAATATCTACATAGGCGTACAGAGGCCCATTATCAGCAACCATCAGTCCTGTGTTCCAATGGCACGTTGTGTTTGCTAATCCAGGTTTATCATTTTAAGAGGCTAATTGATCATTAGAAAACCCTTTTGCAATTATGTTAGCACAGCTGAAAACTGTTGTGCTGATGAAAGAAGCAATACAACTGGCCTTCTTGAGACTAGTTGAGTATCTGGAGCATCAGCAATTGTGGGTTCGATTACAGGCTCAAATGTCCAGAAACAAATAACTTTCTTCTGAAATGCGTCAGTCTATTCTTGTTCTGAGAAATGAAGGCTATTCCACGTGAGAAATTGCCAAGAAACTGAAGATCTCGTACAACGCTGTGTACTACTCCCTTCACAGTACAGCGCGAACTGTCTCTAACCAGAATAGAAAGAGGAGTGGGAGGCCCCGGTACACAACTGAGCAAGAGGACAAATACATTAGAGTGTCTAGTTTGAGAAACAGACACCTCACAGGTCCTCAACTGGCAGCTTCATTAAATAGTACCCGCAAAACACCAGTCCCAACGTCAACAGTGAAGAGGCGACTCCGGGATGCTGACCACCTAGGCAGAGCTGCAAAGAAAAAGCCATATCTCAGACTGGCCAATAAAAAGAAAAGATAAAGATGGGCAAAAGAACACAGACACTGGACACAGGAAGATTGGAAAAAAAGTGATATGGACAGACAAATCGAAGTTGAAAAGATGCTGGAGGAGTGCTTGATGCCATCTGTCAAGCATGGTGGAGGCAATGTGATGGTAAAGTGGAAGATTTGTACAGGGTAAAAGGGATCTTGAAGAAGGAAGGCTATCACTCCATTTTCCAACGCCATGCCATACCCTGTGGACGGCGCTTGATTGGAGCCATTTTCCTCCTACAACAGGACAATGACCCAAAGCACAGCTCCAAACTATGCAATAACTATTTAGGGAAGTCAGCTGGTATTCTGTCTATAATGGAGTGGCCAGCACAGTCACCGGATCTCAACCCTATTGAGCTGTTGTGGGAGCAGCTTGACCGTATGGTACGTAAGAAATGCCCATCAAGCATGGGGTGACATCTCTTCAGATTACCTCAACAAATTGACAACTAGAATGCCAAAGGTCTGCAAGGCTGTAATTGCTGCAAATTGAGGATTCTTTGACAAAGGCAAAGTTTGAAGGACACAATTATTATTTCAATTAAAAATCATTATTTCTAACCTTGTCAATGACTACATGTCCTATTCATTTTGCTATATTTCCTATTCAAACTCATTTCATGTATGTTTTCATGCAAAACAAGGAAATGTCGAAGTGACCCCAAACTTTTGAACGGTAGTGTATATACAAAAGGTATGTAACCCAAACAAAGTGCGAGGTGTAACCTCTACACAATACACGGGACGAGACCCGTAACCAACAAGAGCACAATACACGGTACTCAAGAGACCAACGGACATGGAAAAATTATCGACAAGGACAATGGGGAACAGAGGGCACATATATACACATACTAATCAGGGGGAATGGGAACCAGGCGTGCGTAATGAGACGACAGTCCGGGGTTTGTGGTAATGATCTATGTCAGTGACGCCTATAAAGCCGGTGACGTAGACCTCCGGAACTGGTGAACGGAATGAGCAGCAGTACCGGGGGGATCCGTGACACAATCAAATGAAAGTATATCTAAACGTGTGAATGCCCTTGATGAATGCAAACGGCAGTTCCATAACTTCCGTTTTATTAAAACATATGTTTGATGATGGATGACTGAATGTTCAAGTTTGTGTGAGATTTCTTTCTCCTATAAGGTGGTTTTAGCTCTGTTACTAATGCTGCATTTTATGACATCTCGATATGACTGAGGAAAATCCACTCGAACACCCCTCCAAGTTGTAATTACTAGTGGGAAACTCGTCTATCATCCCTGTGCACCGACTTCTCCCACATGTTGAACTCTGACATCACCTACTAAGGAAATGACCTAAGGAAACAGCATTTTCAGCAGTTAAATACAACAAGAACATATATATATATATAAAACATATATAAATACAACAAGAATTTTGCAGGTTTGATTTTTAAGTAATTAATTTGCATTTTATTGCATGACATAAGTATTTGATCACCTACCAACCAGTAAGAAGTCCGGCTCTCACAGACCTGTTAGTTTTTCTTTAAGAAGCCCTCCTGTTCTCCACTCATTACCTGTATTAACTGCACCTGTTTGAACTCGTTACCTGTATAAAAGACACCTGTCCACACACTCAATCAAACAGACTCCAACCTCTCCACAATGGCCAAGACCAGAGAGCTGTGTAAGGACATCAGGGATAAAATTGTAGACCTGCACAAGGCTGGGATGGTCTACAGGACAATAGGCAAGCAGCTTGGTGAGAAGGCAACAACTGTTGGCGCAATTATTAGAAAATGGAAGAAGTTCAAGATGACGGTCAATCACCCTCGGTCTGGGGCTCCATGCAAGATCTCACCTCGTGGGGAATCAATGATCATGAGCAAGGTGAGGGATCAGCCCAGAACTACATGGCAGGACCTGGTCAATGACCTGAAGAGAGCTGGGACCACAGTCTCAAAGAAAACCATTAGTAACACCTACGCCGTCATGGATTAAAATCCTGCAGCGCACGCAGGTCCCCCTGCTCAAGCCAGCGCATGTCCAGGCCCGTCTGAAGTTTGCCAATGACCATCTGGATGATCCAGAGGAGGAATGGGAGAAGGTCATGTGGTCTGATGAGACAAAAATATAGCTTTTTGGTCTAAACTCCACTCGCCGTGTTTGGAGGAAGAAGAAGGATGAGTACAACCCCAAGAACACCATCCCAACCGTGAAGCATGGAGGTGGAAATATCATTTCTTTGGGGATGCTTTTCTGCAAAGGGGACAGGACGACTGCACCGTATTGAGGGGAGGATGGATGGGGCCATGTATCGCGAGATCTTGGCCAACAACCTCCTTCCCTCAGTAAGAGCATTGAAGATGGGTCGTGGCTGGGTCTTCCAGCATGACAACGACCCGAAACACACAGCCAGGGCAACTAAGGAGTGGCTCCGTAAGAAGCATCTCAAGGTCCTGGAGTGGCCTAGCCAGTCTCCAGACCTGAACCCAATAGAAAATCTTTGGAGGGAGCTGAAAGTCTGTATTGCCCAGCGACAGCCCCGAAACCTGAAGGATCTGGAGAAGGTATGGAGGAGTGGGCCAAAATCCCTGCTGCAGTGTGTGCAAACCTGGTCAATGTATGATCTCTGTAACTGCAAACAAAGGTTTCTGTACCAAATATTAAGTTCTGCTTTTCTGATGTATCAAATACTTATGTCATGCAATAAAATACAAATGAATTACTTAAAAATCATACAATGTGATTTTCTGGATTTTTGTTTTAGATTCAGTCTCTCACAGTTGAAGTGTACCTATGATAAAAATTAAAGACCTCTACATGCTTTGTAAGTAGGAAAACCTGCAAAATCGGCAGTGTATCAAATACCTGTTCTCCCCACTGTATTTATGTTTTTTTAACACCATAACTTGATTACAAGCATGATAGCTGTATTTTTCGTTTATAGTTGACACGGCTTGTTTGCCATAAGCTGATCTGCGTTCTTAATGAGTTTAAAGCAAGTGAATGCACACAACTTGTTGCTCCCGGTTTACAATTAGTATTTTCTGAGTTCCCACTTGTCATGAACGCAGCATAAGACTATGAACACTGTTCCATCTCTACCAAGACTACAATACAGCAGCTAGTCAATAGAAGGACTACTTTGTCAAGAAATAAGTTGGTATATCAACATTATCAAAATGTTATTACTCAACAAAATAAAAGAAACAGAAAGTTAGCAGTGTTCACGATGACCCTGTTTACCCCAGGACCCTGTTTAGACATTAGCCAACTGGTCTGAATGTCAGACACAAGGAGAAATAAAAACGGAAAAGCTGAAAATATTTACACTGCATAGATACAGTAGTGGTGCGTGGGTAAAATCACTGGGGAAGCCAAGCCAGAGGGAAAAAAAAGCCATATTACAACCTATGTGTTGTGATAATTGCTTGCTCTATAACCTGTTAGTTCATATGCCTTGCCACCATGATATATGGGCCTAAGGCCGAGACAATAAGAAGACACAGTGGCAGAATAAATTCAACCACACCTTTGTTTCATCACAAAACTGGAGAGCAACATCTGTCCGGGGAAGTCCACAAAGTACACTGCTCAAAAAAATTAAGGGAACACTTAAACAACACAATGTAACTCCAAGTCAATCACACTTCTGTGAAATCAAACTGTCCACTTAGGAAGCAACACTGATTGACAATACATTTCACATGCTGTTGTGCAAATGGAATAGACAACAGGTGGAAATTATAGGCAATTAGCAAGACACCCCCAATAAAGGACTGGTTTTGCAGGTGGTGACCTAGACCACTTCTCAGTTCCTATGCTTCCTGGCTGATGTTTTGGTTCACTTTTGAATGCTGGCGGTGCTTTCACTCTAGTGGTAGCATGAGACGGAGTCTACAACCCACACAAGTGGCTCAGGTAGTGCAGCTCATCCAGGATGGCACATCAATGCGAGCTGTGGCAAGAAGGTTTGCTGTGTCTGTCAGCGTAGTGTCCAGAGCATGGAGGCGCTACCAGGAGACTGGCCAGTACATCAGGAGACGTGGAGGAGGCCGTAGGAGGGCAACAACCCAGCAGCAGGACTGCTACCTCCGCCTTTGTCTTTGTGCAAGGAGGAGCAGGAGGAGCACTGCCAGAGCCCTGCAAAATGACCTCCAGCAGGCCACAAATGTGCATGTGTCTGCTCAAACGGTCAGAAACAGACTCCATGAGGGTGGTATGAGGGCCCGACGTCCACAGGTGGGGGTTGTGCTTACAGCCCAACCCATGCAGGACGTTTGGCATTTGCCAGAGAACACCAAGATTGGCAAATTCGCCACTGGCGCCCTGTGCTCTTCACAGATGAAAGCAGGTTCACACTGAGCATGTGACAGACGTGACAGAGTCTGGAGACGCCGTGGAGAACGTTCTGCTGCCTGCAACATCCTCCAGCATGACCGGTTTGGCGGTGGGTCAGTCATGGTGTGGGGTGGCATTTCTTTGGGGGCCACACAGCCCTCCATGTGCTCGCCAGAGGTAGCCTGACTGCCATTAGGTACCGAGATGAGATCCTCAGACCCCTTGTGAGACCATATGCTGGTGCGGTTGGCCCTGGGTTCCTCCTAATGCAAGACAATGCTAGACCTCATGTGGCTGGAGTGTGTCAGCAGTTCCTTCAAGAGGAAGGCATTGATGCTATGGACTGGCCCGCCCGTTCCCCAGACCTGAATCCAATTGAGCACATCTGGGACATCATGTCTCGCTCCATCCACCAACGCCACGTTGCACCACAGACTGTCCAGGAGTTGGCGGATGCTTTAGTCCAGGTCAGGAGGAGATCCCTCAGGAGACCATCCGCCACCTCATCAGGAGCATGCCCAGGCGTTGTAGGGAGGTCATACAGGCACGTGGAGGCCACACACACTACTGAGCCTCATTGTGACTTGTTTTAAGGACATTACATCAAAGTTGGATCAGCCTGTAGTGTGGTTTTCCACTTTAATTTTGAGGGTGACTCCAAATCCAGACCTCCATGGGTTGATACATTTGATTTCCATTGATCATTTTTGTGTGATTTTGTTGTCAGCACATTCAACTATGTAAAGAAAAAAGTATTTAATAAGATTATTTAATTCATTCAGATCTAGGATGTGTTATTTTAGTGTTCCCTTTATTTTTTTGAGCAGTGTATATTGCATGTAACAAACAGTTTTACATGACCTACAGCATGGTCAAGCAAGTTAATGTTTCTGACATTTTCGGACTACTAAACAACCATTAATTTAGAACCACAGAGAGTTACTGCAAGTCGAAAAGAAAACAGGAGCTGCCTCCAATATTCGAACAGCATTTTAGCTTCAACATTTCAACATCATCAAATCACCTATGCTTAGTCTAATACAGTGACAACTAAAAGATACCAAAAACAATTTTGTTGTCCTAGGCTACCTGGCTAAAATGCTTGCTAGCTAAGCTAACTTCCTTTCATGGGCAACGATGCACCAGGACAGCTAGTTAACATTAGCCTATTACATCTAGCATTGAACTTCCATGCTCTCAGGCCAGGGGCACAATGTATGAATTTATCGTTGGATCAGAATTGCCATTATAATCATTGGCCAGTATGGAGAATTAAATAAATTCACAAGTCCAAATCCGTATCTCCATCCATGGCTAATTTAAGAAAGGGACGATTTTAGCTAGCTAGCAACCGGAGGACAACACAACAAGATGCAACAATATACGTTTTTTTTGCAAATTACATTTAGCTTTTGATGTGATTGGTGGAAGCCAAATCCAAACTGGCTTCCCTTGACACTTTCTTTTGATGTGCCAGGACCATTCACAGTTGAGCTCACTCGGTTTAGCTCAACACTGATTGGCTATTATTTTATTTATTTATTAAGGGAGGCCAAATGCTTGCTGCCTTTCCTTGCATTCAATGCTATGGGCGGCAACAATGTCATACTCTATTTGACCAAACAGCATCAGACAGATGGGCTACACATACAGAGAAAGAGGGGGTCTGTTTTGTTCACTTGGATGCTTTCTCCGGTTAGATACATTCAGCCTTTTGCGAATTGAAGGAAAATTATGAAACACAGCGATGAAAGATACATTATTGGTACATTTTGGGGGGAAGCCTGGCTTCCCTTGGCACCATGAATACACACCACTGCATAGATAAGAAGTTAGGTGGAACGTTGTATTTCCTGGTACTGTCTTCATTTGCATAGAGAAATGCCAGTGTATTAAAATCTATTTAATAGTGTGAGGACAGATGCTGGGAGACAGGAAGCAAGTACAGGGAGTGAACATTTAATGGAAAAAACAGACAGGAACAAAACATGGACAGCGTCTGGACAGGGGAAACGAAACAACATCAATGCTGACACAGGGATCAAACAGAGGAACAGACAGATATAGAGGAGGTAATTAACAAATGGAAGGAGTCCAATGAGTGCTTATGCGCGTAATGATGGTAACGTGTGCGTAATGATGGGCAGCCTGGCGCCCTCGAGCACCAAGGAGAGGGAGCGGGAGCAGGCGTGACAGTACCCCCCCTCTAGGGACGCCACCCGGCGGGCTGGCCGAGGCATGGAAGCCGGACGAGCCGGTCGAGGTGCGGGAACCTGTCGAGCCTGACAGGCAGGCCGAGGCATGGGAGCCTGACGAGCCGACTGAGGCGTGGGAGCCTGACGAGCCGACTGAGGCGTGGGAGCCAGACGAGCCGACTGAGGCGTGGGAGCCTGACGAGCCGACTGAGGCGTGGGAGCCTGACGAGCCGACTGAGGCGTGGGAGCCTGACGAGCCGACTGAGGCGTGGGAGCCTGACGAGCCGACTGAGGCGTGGGAGCCTGATGAGCCGACTGAGGCGTGGAACCCTGTCGAGACGGCTGAGGCGTGGAAGCCTGACGAGCTGGCTGAGGCGTGGAAACCTGACGAGCCAGCTGAGGCGTGGGAGCCTGAGGAGCCGGCTGAGGCGTGACGTGGGAAGGGAGCCTGTCGAGCCAACCAAGGTAAGGAAACCTCTCGAGCCAGCTAAGGCGTGGAAGCCTGACGAGCCAGCGTAGGCACCCCCGGTTCCTTCCGCCGCGGCATCAGGACCCTACCTCACCAACACCAACCAAAACAAAACAAAAAACTTCCTGACCCAATTTTGGTGTCAGCATTCTAATAATAAAATAAATAATATAATATGCCATTTAGCAGACGCTTTTATCCAAAGCGACTTACAGTCATGCGTGCATACATTTTTGTGTATGGGTGGTCCCGGGGATCGAACCCACTACCTTGGCGTTACAAGTGCCGTGCTCTACCAGCTGAGCTACAGAGGACCACATTCTGTGAGGACAGACGCTGGGAGACAGGAAGCAAGTACAGGGAGTGAACATTTCATGGAAAAAACAGACAGGAACAAAACACGGACAGCGTCTGGACAGGGGAAACAAAACAACATCAATGCTGACACAGGGATCAAACAGAGGAACAGACAGATATAGGGGAGGTAATTAACAAACGGAAGGAGTCCAGGTGAGTCCAATGAGTGCTGATGCACGTAACGATGGTAACAGGTGTGCGTAATGATGGGCAACCTGGCGCCCTCGAGCACCAAGGAGGGGGAGCAGGGGCAGGCCTGACAAATAGACCCTTTTCCAGTACACAACACACCGGCACGACTCTTGGCGGCACTAACGCCTCGATCACACCGACAGTGTCATTGTGTTTTGGTACACCAGAAGTACATTCATTTCCAATGGATCGCTGTGTTTTCCTTGCAGCATTGCGTTGAAGAGGCACTTGCAGTGCGTTCTGTGTGGTGCATACCTTGGATTTATTGAATGTATGCATCAAACTGTATGTGTAGATGGCTTGGCAGAAATGGTAGCAGAAGGTGAATGTTGAACTTTTGTTGCATACATATCCAGATGATGCTGTGTGCCATTTTGCGCAATGAAGCTATCAGTGTGAATGAGGCATAAGAAAGCCATCTGCGCCCATTCAACATAGCCTAGATTTACCTTTTAATTACTTCTAAACAAAATAACTTTTGGGGTTTCTCATATGCTTACAATGGTGTTTTGATTCTTGCTTGAACATTCGCTAAGATTATATTTGGTTGTGATCTTTGCAAAATAAATATTTTAGATGCAGCAGTTGTTAGCTAGAATGCTAACGCTCTGTCACGCCCTGGCTCTGGGGACTCTTAAATGTTGAGCCAGGGTGTGGATTTTCGTTGTTTAGTTTTCTATGTTTTTGTTCTAGATCGTTTAGATCTATGTTGGCCAGGGTGGTTCCCAATCAGAGGCAGCTGTAGCTCGTTGTCTCTGATTGGGGACCATACTTAGGCAGCCTGTTTTGCACCAGTTAATGGTGGGATCTTGTTCCGAAAGGTTTGTTTAGGGTAACCTAGGACTTCACGTATCGTTTGTTTGTTGTTTTGTTGTTGTTAAGCACACATTAAAGATGTACGCTTATCACGCTGCGCCTTGGTCCGTGTCTTCATCCGGTAACGATCGTGACAGAAGATCCCACCATAAGAGGACCAAGCAGCGTGCCCAGGAGGAGAAGATGGCGATGTCCCAGGTGGGCAAATGGTGGTCTTGGGAGGAGATATTCGCGGGCAGAGGGCCATGGGCAAAGGTGAATGCCCAGGCAGGAGAGGAGACTGTGGAGGCGCGCTACAGAGAGGAGCAGCGGCAACGCAGAGGGTACCGGCCGAGGAGGAAGCCAGAGAGACAGCCCCAAGAAAACATTTTGGGGGGGCTAAAAGGGTGGTTGGCGGAGCCTAGAGGTAGAGCAGAGCCAACTCCCCGTACTCAGGCTAGGGAGCGTGAGACTAGGCAGGCTCCGTGTTATGCGGAGCCACGTACTGTGCCGCGAGTGTTCCGGCACAGTCCTGTACGTCCTGTGCTAGCACCACGCACGTGTCGTGCAAAGGTGGGCATGCAGCCAGGACGGGGTGTGCCGGCTCAACGCTCGTGGCCTCCAGTACCCCTCCTCGGTCCCGTATATCCTGCGCCAGTGCCACGTGCTGTAGCGCCAGTACGAGTGCACAGCCCTGTACGTCCTGTGCTGATGCCTCACACATATTGTGTGGAAATAGGCATTCAGCCAGGACGGGTTGTGTCAGCTCTCCGCTCCAGACCTCCAGTCCGCCTCCACAGTCCAGCCCGGCCCGTTCCGGCTCCCCGCACCAAGCCAGTGGTGCGTGTTCCCAGCCCGGCCTGTTCCTGTCCCTCGCACCAAGCCAGTGGTGCGCGTCGCCAGCCCGGTCCGGCCTGTTCCTGTCCCTCGCACCAAGCCAGTGGTGCGCGTCGTCAGCCCGGTCCGCCCGTTCCTGCTCCCGCACCAAGCCAGTGGTGCGCGTACGTCAGCCCGGTCCGGCCCTTTCCTGCTCCCCGCACCAAGCCAGTGGTGCGCGTCGTCAGCCCGGTCCGGCCCGTTCCTGCTCCCCGTACCAAGCCAGTGGTGCGTGTCGTCAGCCCGGTCCGGCCCGTTCCTGCTCCCCGCACCAAGCCAGTGGTGCGTGTGTCCAGTCTGGCACGGCCCGTGCCTGTTCCACCGGTGCCTGGTCCGGCACTGGTCAGCTGCTCCACTCCGGAGCCAGAGCAATCCGCTCCACCGGGGTCCGGTCCAACTCCAGTCAGCGGATCCACTCCGGAGCCAGAGCAATCCGCTCCACCGGTGTCCAGTCCAGCTCCGGCCAGCGGGACCAGACCAGTGGCGCAACGGGGGGGTAGAGAGGGGGGGTACTGTCACGCCCTGGCTCTGGGGACTCTTAAATGTTGAGCCAGGGTGTGGATTTTCGTTGTTTAGTTTTCTATGTTTTTGTTAAAGATGTACGCTTATCACGCTGCGCCTTGGTCCGTGTCTTCATCCGGTAACGATCGTGACACGCTCATTGATATAGGTTGTAGCAAAAACTAGCCAAAGAGCTATTTTACTGGTTGAAGTTGAAGTGTTTTTAAGTATAATGCAGTTGATTTGCGATGATGACACAAACATTATATTAAGCAGGACATTCATATGAGCCTTAAAATCCTATTATAATCCAAAAGTAGTGTGAAATGCACTCATAAACTACATGTTAATAGAGCCTTTTTTTGCTGGCTTTCTATAAGAACTCCCACTTGTTCTGCCACCAATTTGAACGCATCACCCTCGTGCTGCAATGATTGTAGCCTAAACACAGAAAGAGGTTTATAATGTCATAGCAACCTTGTAGGTAAAGCCTACATGGGCAGGAAAAATAATTTTGTAGTTTCACCAAGTGAAATGTTGAGAGCTCTGCCACTGAGCTAATCTCTGAAGGAATGTGTACACAGACTATAATATAATAAATGAATGTTGCAGCAGAAAATATATAGGCCTACCACAAAATGGCAGTAGAATTGCAGAATTCATCTAGTGGGCAAAACGCCACTGATTGTCAAAATGAGAAATTACCTCTGTTGCCACTAGCCAGAAGTGGAAGACTGTCTTTTATATAGACTTGACTTTAAATAAATTGAATAGGCTAATGTCCAAAATATGTCAATCATCCAGTGTTGCCTGAAGAACAATAAAATACAAACGAATAAGCACAATCTTTAATCTCATTCAGGCCTAAAGCAAATGTGGCACAAATGTAGAATCACAATTGCTATTTCAGTCACATCATCGCCACAATTTATGAAGCACGAGACTGCAGATGGAGCGCGCAACAGCCCATTGGACTGGGATGGGCGGGCCTCGCGGCAGGGTTATTACGTCAAAATGTGTCACTTAGAGCATGGGGTAGGGCGAGTCCTGTACCACTGCAGACTCCGTCGACTCAAGGAGGAAACGAGATTAGCATCACTAGGCTATCAAATAAACAGCACTCTTACCTTTTCAATACAGGGATGGTTACCCGTTACCCGTCTCTTAAAGTAAGTATATTTAAATACGTATGCGTCTATCTCTGAAATTGATTAGGCTATATTGACAGCCCACAATAAACACGTTATGAAATCGCTATTCTGTGATGTCGAATAAAAATGTCTGTTTGCATGACATGACCATCCCGTTGTAGCATATTTCTCTTATGGTCGCTGTATTTATGATGGGCAATGGCAATGTGTACTGAATAACGGAACTGCTCATTCAATAAGCACTACCAACAATGAGTTCCCTTTGAATGAGCTTCAGGATAGCAGACTTCATCATGACACAATCTTTGTTATTGTCGGAGTATCAAAGACAATAACACTCATTGATACTGATGTAGGCCTAATGTAATAGAATAAAAATAATAGCATGATTGATTCAGGTACTATATTTATCCAATGGTGTATGTAGCCTAATTTCTTTATGTCTGCATCCTACAGCCTATAGTATAGCCCTAGACAAACTGCGGGCGGTTTGTTGACGCCCGGATCAGCCTTACAAAGAACAGCATCACTTAGGCCTACAGCAAGGGCAGTGGTATTGCGTGTGTTTGTATTTAACTGTGGGCTAAGTGACTGCATGAACGAGATGTTCAAAAGCATTATGCTCTAGAGAGGATTAGCTTTGATCTGTTTAATCTTTTAGCTGTTTATTTATTATGACAAGACAGCTGTGTGTGTGTGTGTGTGTGTGTGTGTGTGTGTGTGTTGTGTGTGTGTGTGTGTGTGTGTGTGTGTGTGTGTGTGTGTGTGTGTGTGATGAACGCAGACTGATTAAAACCATTGACCCTAAGCAGCGCAAGGCTATCTCTCTCAAGTCATAAATATAGACCCTCAAGTGTCAGTAAGGCAGTCTACTAAGCAAGAATATATAGCTTCAACATGATTAAAAGCTCCCTGACCAGTAGAGTGTGTGTGTGTGTGTGTGTGTGTGTGTGTGTGTGTGTGTGTGTGTGTGTGTGTGTGTGTCTGTGTGTGTGTGTCTGTGTGTGTGTGTGTGTGTGTGTGCGTGCGTGTGTGAGAGAAAGAGTCAGATTCAGAACAGCATAATGGTGAAGATCAAGGTCTCACTTCTTCATCTTCCTCCTCCTCCTCCTCCTCCTCCTCATTAATATTAATAAAGGTAACTTTCTCATGCTGTTTGACAGTGTGGGAGAACAGTTTCCTTGTTGTCCAGGTGTAACAAGAGCTTCTTTGTCCTGGGTTCCTTCCTCATTCTGTATCAGGTTTACCTCTGAGACTGAGTCCCCTGAGTGTGCTCTTTATCTCAAAACAGCCATAAGGAGTGTATGTCAATGGTCTCAAGTGATCACCTCTCTTAATATCTCCATCTTTATCAACACTGATCTAAGAACACCTACACATCAGTGCAGATGAAGGAAAGGATAGAACGAGAGTCATCTGTTTAGATTAGGATTTACTCAAAGACTTAACTCCTCAATGGCTAAAGCATGTACTGGGTTGTTTGATATTGAACTTCAGCTTTTACCTGATCAATAAAAGGGATTGATTGGTTAGGTCAGATCAGAGTTACCACCACCTACAGTACATTCTCCAACACATAAACAATATATCAGTTCTATCAGGGTTCTGTATCTATTACATTTACATTTTAGTCATTTAGCAGACGCGCTTATCCAGAGCGACTTACAGTTAGTTAGTTCATTTTGTCTTCCTGCAGTCCCACCTGAAGTGTTCTTTGTCTTTGGATATTGGTTAGTGTGTGTGTGAAGTGTTTTAAATGTTTGCATATTGGTTAGTGTGTGAAGTGTTCTATATGTTTGCATATTGGTTAGTGTGTGTGTGTGTGTGTGAAGTGTTCTATGTGTTTGCATATTGGTTAGTGTGTGTGTGTGTGTGTGAAGTGTTCTATGTGTTTACATATTGGTTACTATGTTTGTGAAGGCTCTTGACTGGCTCTGGATGCCAAGGCCAGCAGGGTGACACTGTATACCTCTGTCTCGTCTCCTCTCAGGGTGAGGGGCGCACACACCTGCACCACCTCATTCAGCTTAAGGCCACTAGGCTCCTACATGTGTGCCAGATAGAGATTGCACATGTCAAATGATATATTTCACTACTGTTCACCACAATCACATAGGGCTCTGGTAGTGTACTACTGTATAGGGAATAGTGTACTTTGAGACAGAGTCTTAGGATGGGACTCCTAACCATAGAAATAAGAATGAATAGTACGGGCATCTCCGTTCAAGTCAATGGTGGCATGAAGCCATTTTGAGTGTACCCATGCCAGGAAGTAAAAGCAGGATGTGTACACTTCAATCTGTGCTATGATTTGTTGAGTAAACTCAACTGACATTACAAAAAATACTTTCCATTCCATGAGCCACATCAGTTAGCATCATTTGAACAAACATTCTACATTACCATGGCAATCCATCATCAGTTGATAGAACATTCCAAAACACCATGGAAATTATTGCATCACAATACCAGGCAGCCATTGCGAGTGTACCCATGAGTTTACCAGTGAATTGCCAGGGTGGAGCTTCATTTTTATTTCTATGCTCCTAACAGTGCAGAGCAAGGTCAGCTCAGCCCATATTCTGTTTCCATACAGGATAAATAGATGGAAATGGAGATGAATAGCATGGGGGTTGGCAGGGATACAGTAGGAGAGAGCAACAGAAGAGAGGTGAAGAGAAAGGAGAAGACGAGGATATGGAAATAGAGCAAGAAAGACAGGAGAGGGGATGAGATGAGAGAAAAATAGATTGGGGAGCAGATAATACAGTGAGGGAAAAAAGTATTTGATCCCCTGCTGATTTTGTACGTTTGCCCACTGACAAAGAAATGATCAGTCTATAATTTTAATGGCAGGTTTATTTGAACAGTGAGAGACAGAATAACAACAAAAAATCCAGAAAAAAACGCATGTCAAAAATGTTATAAATTGATTTGCATTTTAATGAGGGAAATAAGTATTTGACCCTCTCTCAATCAGAAAGATTTCTGGCTCCCAGGTGTTTTTTATACAGGTAACGAGCTGAGATTAGGAGCACACTCTTAAAGGGAGTGCTCCTAATCTCAGCTTGTTACCTGTATAAAAGACACCTGTCCACAGAAGCAATCAATCAATCAGATTCCAAACTCTCCACCATGGCCAAGACCAAAGAGCTCTCCAAGGATGTCAGGGACAAGATTGTAGACCTACACAATGCTGGAATGGGCTACAAGACCATGGCCAAGCAGCTTGGTGAGAAGGTGACAACAGTTGGTGCGATTATACGCAAATGGAAGAAACACAAAATAACTGTCAATCTCCCTCGGCCTGGGGCTCCATGCAAGATCTCACCTCGTGGAGTTGCAATGATCATGAGAACGGTGAGGAATCAGCCCAGAACTACACAGGAGGATATTGTCAATGATCTTAAGGCAGCTGGGACCATAGTCACCAAGAAAACAATTGGTAACACACTACGCCGTGAAGGACTGAAATCCTGCAGCGCCCGCAAGGTCCCCCTGCTCAAGAAAGCACATATACAGGGCCGTCTGATGTTTGCCAATGAACATCTGAATGATTCAGAGGAGAACTGGGTGAAAGTGTTGTGGTCAGATGAGACCAAAATGGAGCTCTTTGGATTCAAACTCAACTCGCCGTGTTTGGAGGAGGAAGAATGCTGCCTATGACCCCAAGAACACCATCCCCACCGTCAAACATGGAGGTGGAAACATTATGCTTTGGGGGTGTTTTTCTGCTAAGGGGACAGGACAACTTCACCGCATCAAAGGGACGATGGATGGGGCCATGTACCGTCAAATCTTGGGTGAGAATCTCCTTCCCTCAGCCAGGGCATTGAAAATGGGTCGTGGATGGGTATTCCAGCATGACAATGACCCAAAACACACGGCCAAGGCAACAAAGGAGTGGCTCAAGAAGAAGCACATTAAGGTCCTGGAGTGGCCTAGCCAGTCTCCAGACCTTAATCCCATAGAAAATCTGTGGAGAGAGCTGAAGGTTCGAGTTACCAAACGTCAGCCTCAAAACCTTAATGACTTGGAGAAGATCTGCAAAGAGGAGTGGAACAAAATCCCTCCTGAGATGTGTGCAAACCTGGTGGCCAACTACAAGAAACGTCTGACCTCTGTGATTGCCAACAAGGGTTTTGCCAGCAAGTACTAAGTCATGTTTTGCAGAGGGGTCAAATACTTATTTCCCTCATTAAAATGCAAATCAATTTATAACATTTTTGACATGCGTTTTTCTGGATTTTTTTGTTTATTCTGTCTCTCACTGTTCAAATAAACCTACCATTCAAATTATAGACTGATCATGTCTTCGTCAGTGGGCAAACGTACAAAATCAGCAAGGGATCAAATACTTTTTTCCCTCACTGTAGAGAGAGTGAGTGAGTGAGACAGTGATACAGCGACAGTAGGCAGGGAGAGGAAGGCACACAAGGGCAGCTGATGAGAGGAAAAGGGGAGGGGGAAAGGGGGAGGAAGGAGGAAGGGAGGGGAATAGATGAGGATGAGAGATGCTCCAGTCCAGCCGGTACTGACAGTCTCTGCAGGACGTCTGGTGTACCACACAGCCAGAGCCAGGTCCTCCTAACTGGGTCACTGTCCTCCTCATCTTCCATGCATCCCTGGAGAGGGGTGTCTGAGCAGCTGTCTTTGAGCTGGCCTCCTCTCATCCCTGACCCCTTCTTTCAGCCTCTCCATCACCAATTTATGTACCCCCAACCCCATAGGACCCGCTACTTTACCTCTTTCTCAACCCCCACCCCATTCACCCTCTGAAAGGTAAGATCAATTGCTCTTACCACTTTCTCTCCTCAAAAAGCAGGATACCCTTTTCCCCCCACCACCTTTCATTACAAAGCAAAATCCCCTCTCTCATCCTCCCTGCCCAAGAAGGAGGAGCCTCCCCTTCAAACTCCCAAAACCTCTCACCCACCAAATTCCCCCATCTTCAAGCCCATATAGCTATCCCTTCTCTCAATGGGACCCTGCAGACTGTGGATGTCTGATCTGTGATGGATCTCTGAAAGATCAAAATCAAATTAAAGTTCAAATCAAAGTTTATTGGTCGCTTACACAGTTTAGCAGATTTATGTTACTAGCTCCTAACAATGCAGTAAATGTCAAACAGTACACAATAATACAAAATAAAATAAATCAAGAAATGTCTAATCCAATTAACAACCAAATAGCACTGTAACAGTAATTCAAATGCAATCTATACATTGTGACGTCACGAGAGGCTACACAGCTTTCAGCGGGATTGCTCAAGTAGTGCAAGGAGACAAGGTTCAAACAAAACAAGGATTTTATTATAGGTCTTGGGAAATTAACGAAAATATAACAAAATTCTGTTCTCTTGTGGCTCTTTAAGGGTTAACAGTTCAGGGATGTCTCTTCCACATCCAAAATCATAATTCTCACTCGCTCAGATAACTTTTCCCCAGCCTTACTGTAGTCCACGTTGCAGCTAGTGGCCAACCCAGCAAAAAGTCCTTCCAAATGTCTCTCACGTATTTCCACAGGTGCATATATCCAAAGGTGAGTATTTCCCAAAGGTAAGTATCTCCAAATCCTTATATTCCTCATGGAAGTGGACGTGCAGCACTCTTGTTCTCCAGAGAGCCCAGCTTGGAGACTGTGTCTCTTCCCTTCCCAAACCTTCAGCTCATCAGCTCCTCATTTGTTTCAGCTGCGTGGGAAGATTGGCCATAGAGGGGTGGAGTTCCCGACCATACCAGCAGATGGAGCCATAGCTGTCTGGGTTTGCAGCCACCTCAGGGGGATGTAACGTCCCTCCAGGACACAGCCTCTCGTGACATCACACATCCCCTCCTCGGGACCGACGTCCTCGTCGGGGTAAAGGCAGCGAAAAAGGCATCACGCCGGGAGAGGGCGTCCGCATTGCCATGGTGCTTGCCAGACTGCTCTCTCTTCAACTCCTCCAACTCTAGGACCAGGGACTCAGCCTCCTGTTGTCTCTCCTTGAGTTTCTTACTGAACGCATCAGCCTTGGTTTTAGCAGAGTTTAGCTTCTGTTGAGCAGCTTTCAGTTCCTTCTCTCTCTCTGCCTCCGCATTCTTCATCTTGTTCTCCAACACCTTGTACTTCTCCTCTGCCTTCTTCTGGACCTCCTTACTACTGCGCAGGGTCTCCTCACACTCCTCGATGGTCCTGCGCAGCCTCTCCAGCTCCTCCTGTTGCTTAGGGAAGGAGCTCTGTTGGAGTTTAGCCTGGAGGATATCTAACTCTTCTGTCTTCATGTCTAACTGTTGCTTTAACAAACGATACCTCTCAGCGGTCCCCTTCAGACCAGACAGTTCTTTGTCCAGATTCTGTAGCTCCGTCTCTCGTGTCGGTCTGGGCACCTGCCATCCCTATCAGAGCCCGGGCGGGAGTGAGTAACTCGGAGGATTGCACCGGAGCCTTCCCAGGATGAGTCTTGCCTCTCCGTTTCGAGGTACTCGGGTTATCCTCTCCTGAGACTCTCTCCAGAGTGGGTAAAAGGCTGGGCAGTCTCGTCCAATTAGGACAGGGACGGGGAGGGGAATCAACCACCCCCGCCGTCGTGTGTATGGTTCCCCGTGTGCTGGTCATTGTAAGTTCAGTAATGGGGTATTCTCTGGTGTCCCCATGGACACAGGAAACTGGGAGGACTTTCCCGGGGTCAGACACGTTGGGCCCACCAAATCCCTTACGCACCAGGGTGGCCCGGCTACCAGAATCCAGTAAGGCCTCCACATCATGGTGATTCACAGTTACCGGGCAGGTGGGGGGTCGATCTGGGCCGCCATCTACGACTCCCAAGAGCGAGGCAAAACGGTGTGTGGGTGCTGAGCTGGAGGACTCCGCAGTGGGCATAGGTTCATCGGCTGGTTTCCCACACTGCCAGGGAGATATGTCCCATCTCCCCACACCGGTAACACTGTCGAGTTTCCCCCTCCTGGTGTACTCTTCTTGGACCCGCCTGGTTTCTGGCTCCCCCTGGGCCGGGATAAGTCCTGACGTGGCTGGGTTCGAGACCTTGGGGTCCTTTGGACGGGTTCTTCCCATTTTGTGGTGGGGCCGCACTCCTGGGGTCTTTTCGGAAGCATTCAGCATCTCCGCTGTGGCCTGGTACTTTTCCACAGCTTCCACGGTCAGATCAGCCGTGGTCAAGGCCTGTTGACTGATGACCCGTTTTGCCTCATAAGGCAGGGGCGCGTAGGTAACGATCCACCACAACGGCCTCCACCACCGCCCGCTGCTGTATTCCCTCTGCGGATCCAGCCATTTCCTTGCGATTCGGACAAGTTCATGCATCTGCGCCCGAGGAGGTTGGTCTGGTTGGAAGGTCCAGCTGTGAAAGCGCTGGGCCATACCAAACTTTGTGAGTCCATATCTGCTGAGGATCTCAGACTTCAGGGCATCATAGTCAGTAACCTGGTCAGGGCCCAGGTCCCGGACAGCATTCAGCGATTCCCCGGTTAGAAAGGGGGCTAACAGACCAACCCACTGTTGCTTGGGCCAGGCTTCCCTAGTGGCCGTGGCCTCAAATGCATGCAGGTATGCCTCAATGTCATCGGTAGCTCCCATCTTAGATATAAAGTCACTTGCCTTTATTGGGCGGGTATTTTGGACCACCCTCTGTCTCTGCAACTGCAATTCCTCTGCCTTCAGAAGGTTGGCTTTCTTTTGCTCCTCCAAGAGAGCCACGTTTGCTTGCATCTGGGCTTGCTGGCCAGCAACAAGGGCTTTCAATATGTCCTCCATTTCAGTCGGGCGGGGAGCCTACGGCCAACTTGGAAAACTGGGTGATCAAACCTTCGGTATCCTCCTCTGACATGCACTATTAACGCTTGAGCGTGCCTGTATTCTCCACCATCTGTGACGTCACGAGAGGCTACACAGCTTTCAGCGGGATTGCTCAAGTAGTGCAAGGAGACAAGGTTCAAACAAAACAAGGATTTTATTATAGGTCTTGGGAAATTAACGAAAATATAACAAAATTCTGTTCTCTTGTGGCTCTTTAAGGGTTAACAGTTCAGGGATGTCTCTTCCACATCCAAAATCATAATTCTCACTCGCTCAGATAACTTTTCCCCAGCCTTACTGTAGTCCACGTTGCAGCTAGTGGCCAACCCAGCAAAAAGTCCTTCCAAATGTCTCTCACGTATTTCCACAGGTGCATATATCCAAAGGTGAGTATTTCCCAAAGGTAAGTATCTCCAAATCCTTATATTCCTCATGGAAGTGGACGTGCAGCACTCTTGTTCTCCAGAGAGCCCAGCTTGAGACTGTGTCTCTTCCCTTCCCAAACCTTCAGCTCATCAGCTCCTCATTTGTTTCAGCTGCGTGGGAAGATTGGCCATAGAGGGGTGGAGTTCCCGACCATACCAGCAGATGGAGCCATAGCTGTCTGGGTTTGCAGCCACCTCAGGGGGATGTAACGTCCCTCCAGGACACAGCCTCTCGTGACATCACAACATATAAACACAAGATTAATTTACACAAGATATACTAAGAATGTTATGTACAGCAGTATTAGAGTGGGCTATGTCAAGAATCCAGTATATAAATACGCAGTACAAAACCGTATGGCAAAATGGATAGAATTGCAGGAAATTAGCATCCGGACCTGAGTCTGTAATATAACTATATATGTATGTGAATGCCAAAGGCCTGCAAGGCTGTAATTGCTGCAAATGGAGGATTCTTTGACGAAAGCAAAGTTTGAAGGACACAATTATTATTTTAATTAAAAATCATTATTTCTAACCTTGTCAATGACTACATTTCCTATTCATTTTGCTATATTTCCTATTCAAACTCATTTCATGTATGTTTTCAGTTGAAGTCAGAAGTTTACATACACCTTAGCCAAATACATTTAAACTCAGTTTTTCACAATTCCTGACATTTAATCCTAGTAAACATTCCCTGTTTTAGGTCAGTTAGGATCACCACTTCATTTTAAGAATGTGAAATGTCAGAATAATAGTAGAGAGAATGATTTATTTCAGCTTTTATTTCTTGCATCACATTCCCAGTGGCTCAGAAGTTTACATACACTCAAATAGTATTTGGTAGCATTGCCTTTAAATTGTTTAACATGGGTCAAACATTTCGGGTAGCCTTCCACAAGCTTCCCACAATAAGTTGGGTGAATTTTGGCCCATTCCTCCTGACAGAGCTGGTGTAACTGAGTCAGGATTGTAGGCCTCCTTGCTCGCACACGCTTTTTCAGTTCTGCCCACACATTTTCTATAGGATTGAGGTCAGGGCTTTGTGATGGCCACTCCAATACCTTGACTTTGTTGTCCTTAAACCATTTTGCCACAGCTTTGGAAGTATGCTTGGGGTCATTGTCCATTTGGAAGACCCATTTGCGACCAAGCTTTAACTTCCTGACTGATGTCTTGAGATGTTGCTTCAATATATCCACATAATATTCCTTCCTCATGATGCCCTCTATTTTGTGAAGTGCACCAGTCCCTCCTGCAGCAAAGCACCCCCACAGCATGATGCTGCCACCCCCGTGCTTCACGGTTGGGATGGTGTTCTTCGGCTTGCAAGCAAACCCCATTTTCCTCCAAACATAACGATGGTCATTATGGCCAAACAGTTCTATTTTTGTTTCATCAGACCAGAGGACATTTTTCCAAAAAGTACGATCTTTGTCCCCATATGCAGTTGCAAACCGTAATCTGTCTTTTTTATGGCGGTTTGGAGCAGTGGCTTCTTCCTTGCTGAGCGGCCTTTCAGGTTATGTCGATATAGGACTCGTTTTACTGTGGATATAGATACTTTTCTACCTGTTTCCTCCAGCATCTTCACAAGGTCCTTTGCTGTTGTTCTGGGATTGATTTTCACTTTTCGCACCAAAGTACGTTCATCTCTAGGAGACAGAATGGGTGTCCTTCCTGAGCGGTATGACGGCTGCGTGATCCCATGGTGTTTATACTTGCATACTATTGTTTGTACACATGAACGTGGTACCTTAAGGCATTTGGAAATTGCTCCCAATGATAAAACAGACTTATTTTCTGAGGTCTTGGCTGATTTCTTTTGATTTTCCCATGATGTCAAGCAAAGAGGCACTGAGTTTGAAGGTAGGCCTTGAAATACATCCACAGGTATACCTCCAATTGACTCAAATGATGTCAATTAGCCTATCAGAAGCTTCTAAAGCCATGACATAATTTTCTGGAATTTTCCAAGCTGTTTAAAGGCAGTCAACTTAGTGTATGTAAACTTCTGACCCACTGGAATTGTGGTGCAGTGAATTATAAGTGAAATAATCTGTCTGTAAACAATTGTTGGAAAAATTACTTGTGTCATGCACAAAGTAGATGTCCTAACCAACTTTCCAAAACTATAGTTTGTTAAAAATAAATGTGTGCAGCGGTTGAAAAATAAGTTTTAATGACTCCAACCTAAGTGTATGTAAACTTCCGACTTCAACTGTACATATGGCAGCAGTCTCTAAGGTGCAGGGTAGAGTACCAGCAGGCTAGTGACAGTGTCTAAGGTTCAGGGCAGGGTACTGGGCGGAGGCCAGCTAGTAATGACTGATTAACAGTCTGATGGCCTGAAGATAGAAGCTGTTTATCAGTCTCTCTGTTCCAGCTTTGAAGCACCTGTACTGTCTCCACCTTTTAGATGGTAGCGGTGTGAACAAGCCGTGGCTCGGGTGGCTGAGTTCCTTGATGATCTTCTTGGCGTTCCTGTGACACCAGGTGCTGTAGATGTCCTGGAGGGCAGGCAGTGTGCCCCCGATGATGCGTTGGGCCAGATATCCATGGTTCTGCTGTTTCAGTCTCCTGGAGCAGTGTGCTTGATGCAATACCAGTGTTGTGGGGTTTGATCCCTCCTGCTGGGCCACATCCACTGATAATGAACTACAAGTCATCGTCATCATCATTTGTGATGGATGTCTGATGTCTGATTGGCTCCCCATGGCTGTGCCTCAGATCCAGAAAGATGGGGCATCACACAGTTCTTCTCCCAGAGCCCCAGGGGCCCAGGCTATGAGGATTACAGCGTGTTAAAGCCTGTTCCCACTGACAATGACTCATGCAGCCTAATGATACCAGTGCCCATTTCCAGACGCCTAGTGGTGCTAATTGCCCACTGTTTGGTTTCATACGGAGCTGCCAGCATAGAGATTACCCTGGCAGTGATTGAATGGGTAAAAGAGCAGCCTTTCTGGGAGGGTAGGAGTCTTTATGTCTGTATGATGGTGAATGTGCGCTTCTCTGTGACTGCCTATGTTTTCATGAGTAGGAACATGTGTGTGTGTGTGTGTGCTGCACGTGCACACACACACACACACATCCACACAAAGGTTCAGCTTGAGTTCCTGTGCCCTTTTGTCCCAGTACTGATATATTATTTACCCGACGATAAACAGATCCGGAAGACAGATGGGAAGGAGTGTGTGTGCGTCTGTGTGTGCGCATGCGCTCATCTGTGTGTGTGCGTGTGGGAGTTTCTGTAAGAGGAAATGTCAAGTATGTCAGACATACCACAGGAAAGGAAAATGTTTGCTCTCAGGGCGAGCTCAAGATCCCTTCAGGTTAGACTAGTTATCTCAGTAGTAACTTTAGTAGTACTTCTCACTGCTTTCTCTTTTCTACTCTTTCCATTCTCTTTTCCTTTTATCTTCTCTCTCTCTTGTCTCATCTTGTTCATGTTCTCTTATTTTATTATTACTAGAAATAGAAAATATGTTAAGTTGTTGAGCAGTGGATTTTGGAATTTACCATCTCTTTACCTAAATGTATCACATCCTTGAAGTGTTGCTGTGTCTCTGCATATCAGTAAGAAGTGGACCAGGTCAGTCATATCACTTGTGTCACCGTACTTTAAAACCTCATTGCTAAGCAAGACTAGCACCTCCATGGCTGTGCTCTGTGATTCTGACTCAAGTGACAGTTGTCACTCAGTGGTGTAGTCTATGGTTCCTATTCCTCCACCACTCCATACTGCCTCTTCTGTCTTGCTGAAATCAGAAGTGGTGTATGATGTGTAACAGAACCGCATTGATCAGCTGTTAGCAATACTGCAGAGAAGAGACAGGGTGAGAGAGTGGGAGATCATTTTGCAAGAGAGGGATAGAGAAAGAAGGAGAGAGAGAAGGAAACAGAGTTGTTTTAAAACTGATATGATTGTACAGCCCTATGCAATGAGCAAAGCAAATGAAGGGCATGTGAGGGCTCTTCTGCCCTGAAAACAACTCTGAGGTTGAGAGAGTTGAGAAAACAAGGTTACAATTTCCAAAAAACTACAATTTCAACAATACAATACATTTGTACAGTTCATCAAAACAGATGCAATTCTCATTTAACAAATTCAACATTAGACTCCTAAACTGCCCAGCGGCACCAGGGAATCAAGACGCAGGGAGATCTGCAGGTTATTCAAAATTCGGTGCAGACCCCCCCAAAAAAGAAGAAGTGTGTGTGTGTGAGCGTTCGTGCATGCATGTGTGCGTCATGTGTGCTAATTTGTGTACTATCTTTGTCTAGTCCCGTGTAGCTCAGTTGGTAGAGCATGGTGTTTGCAACGCCAGGGTTGTGGGTTTGATTCCCACGGGGGGCCAGTATGAAAATGTATGCACTCGCTAACTGTAAGTCGCTCTGGATAAGAGCGTCTGCTAAAATGTAAATGGAAACTATTGCTGGACAAAATAATGAGAGTTAGACAAGCACCATTAGTTCTTTGACACAAAAGATGAAGTGTCTATTTACTTTTCTTCTCTCTCTCTTCCTCTCCTTCTGTCTCTTCCCACCCTGCAGCTGTGTGAAAAGTCACACTTTCCTCCTAACTCAGCCTCTGCCCACTTCATATGTTAGCACTTTTTGCTGACAGAGAACACAACTACGACAAAACAACCAACAAATATTGGTCACAACTCCTGCAGTTCTGTCGCACACTGTGTCTGTACATAGTCAATGGTAGGCTTCGAGGCGACTGCTACGGTAGGTACACCTACAGCTCATCCCTTGGCAGTAGGACTGTAGATTACTTTATCACAGACCTCAACCCAGTCTCACAGAGCCCAGTCAGCCCACTGACACCCCTATCAGATCACAGCAAAATCACAGTCTACTTGAACAGTGCAATACTGAATCATGCGAAATCAAAGCCGAAATAACTGCCTATTTAAAAAAAATGCATAGATGGAAGGAAGGTGGTGTAAAAACCTACCAAAAAACAATTGCCTAACAACAAATTCAATCCATTTTAGACAACTTGGTTTGATGAAGAATGCAAAAACCTAAGAAAGAGAATTGAGAAACCCATCCAACCAAAAACACAGAGACCAAGAAAACCTGAGCCTTCACTATGGTGAAACACTAAAACAGTACATGAATACACTAAGGAAAAAGAAGGAACAGCACGTCAGAAAACAGCTCGATGTAAGTGAAGAATCCATAAAATCGAACCACTTCTGGGAAAATTGGACACACTAAACAAACAACAACACGAAGAGCTACAGTATCTGTCCAAAATGGAGATGTATGGATAAACCACTTCATCATTCTTTTTGGCCCTATAACAAACAACAAACAGCAAAAACATATACATGATCAATTACAAATCTTAGAACCAGCTATTGAAGACTGCCAGAACACACTGGATTCTCCAATTACACTGAATGAACTACAGGACAAAATACAAACCCTCCAACCCAAAAAGGCCTGTGGTGTTGATGGTATCCTAAATCAAATGATAAAATATACAGACCACAAATTCCAATTGGCTATACTTAAACTCTTTAACATCATCCTCAGCTCTGGCATCTTCCCCAATATTTGGAACCAAGGACTGATCACCCCAATCCACAAAAGTAGAGACAAATTCGACCCCAATAACTACCGTGGGATATGCATCAACAGCAATCTCAGGAAAATCGTCTGCATTATCATTAACAGCAGACTCCACACTTCTTCAGTGAAAAAATGTCCTGCGCAAATGTAAAATTGGCTTTTTATCAAATTACCGTACGACAGACCACGTATTCACCCTGCACACCCTAATTGACAAACAAACAAATAAAAACAATGTTTTGTTGATTTCAAAAAAGCTTTTGACTTAATTTGGCATGAGGGTCTGCTATATAATTTGATGGAAAGTCGTATTGGTGGAAAAATATACAACATTATAAAATCAATGTACACAAACAACAAGTGTGGAGTTAAAATTGGCAAAAAAACACAGATTTCTTTCCTCAGGGCCGTGGGATGAGACAGGGATACAGCTTGAGCCCCACCCTCTTCAACATATATATCAACGAATTGGCGAGGGCACTAGAACTGTCTGCAACACCCAGCCTCACCCTACTAGAATCTGAAGTCAAATGTGAACTGTTTGCTGATGATCTGGTGCTTCTACAGCAGCACCTAGATCTTCTGCACAGATTCTGTCAGACCTGGGCCCTGACAGTAAATCTCAGTAAGACAAAAATAATGGTGTTTCAAAAAAGGTCCAGTTGCCAGGACCACAAATACAAATTCCATCTAGACACCGTTGTCCTAGAGCACACAGAAAACTATACCTAACTCTGCCTAAACATCAGCACTACAGGTAACTTCCACAAAGCTGTGAACAATCTGAGAGACAAGGCATGAAGGGCCTTTTACGCCATCAAACGGAACATAAAATTTGACTTCCCAATTAGGATCTGGTTAAAACACTTGAATCAGTTATAGAACCTATTGCCTTCTACGGTTGTGAGGTCTGGGGTCCACTCACCAACCAAGAATTCACAAAATGGGACAAACACCAAATTGAGACTCTGCATGCAGAATTCTACAAAAACATCCTCTGTGTACAACATAAAACACAAAATAATGCATGCAGAGCAGAATTAGGACGATACCCACTAATTATCAAAATCCAGAAAAGAGCTGTTAAATTCTACAAACACTTCAAAGGAAGCGATTCCCAAACCTTCCATAAAAAAGCCATCACCTACAGAGAGAACACACATATGTAGAAAAGTACCTCATACCTACGGTAAAATATGGTGGTGGATATCTTATGTTATGGGGCTATTTTGCTTCCACTGGTCCTGGGGCCCTAGATTTTTTTTAAATTACTTGTTCAACTAAATCTCTTTCTCTGAGCAATTATATAAGTATAAAATAATATAATAAACACATTTTGGAGCATGTAATATAGCTCAGTATTTGTATTATTTATTTTATACAGTCTTTTTTGTTCATCTTTATCAAGAGTGCCAATAATTATGGACCTGACATATGTAGATATAGAATTGACTAGAATAGCACATAGGAGATGCAGCTGTGTTGCATTGACATTGTTCTATTCATGACACTCTTTAGCTACAGTGCATGTGCATCACCAGCGTAAGAAATACCTGCTTAATTCAGCTGAGAAGTGTGTCCACTCCATCTATTCAGTTTCTATGGTGACGTGGCTAATACCTTTGTTGTCATTCTCTCTCTCTCCCTCCAGCTCCACACTAAGAGTCCAGAGACTGAAGAGATAATCACACAGGAAAGGATCCTTCCAAAACATACACAGGGATCTGATCTGGAGAGAGTGTGTGTGTGAAGAGGGCGTGTGGTGTGTGTTCTTAACCCCCTCCACCCCTCCACTCCTTACCCACAATCCCGTTCTCCAACCTCCCCTGGGGCTTTACCCCCTGACCCCTAACCCCTGACCCCCAGCCATGATGTCGGGGAAGGGGAAGGCTAGCCCACGTCACCGGCCATGGTCTGTGTACCGGGCTAACACCTTTGACCTCTCGGCTGAGATGATGGGGCTGACTCTGGCAGGTAAGGGCCCTGTTACCATAGTTACCATAGTAACAGTATTCCTGTATGTTTGCCCACTGAGTTAATGCAGGCTGTCAAAATAAGTATGTGCATAAACTTGCCTTGTTAGTCGATGTAGTTGAGAAAAAAATAATATCTGTGTTCTTGTAGGTAACAGTCAGGACCCAGATGAGCCAGTGCTGGAGTTCAGTCTGGGTGAGTGGTGTTGCTGAAGTCAACTTCTCACACAGTTATTCAGCTTGACAACTTCTCACTCCTGTTCAATTGTCTTTGATTTATACAACAGTTAATAGCCGGCTTTTGTCCAGTTAAAAAAATAGAAAAGTCCATAGTCCAGCTCAAGGACAGAACTACATACATTTTTTACATGAAACCGCTCGAATGTGCAGTGCCCCTTTGACAACAGTGTTTTGCCGCTAATTGCATTATGGAACGAACACCCGCACGTAGCCTACTGCCTTGTGCACATTGCTGCGCTTATAATGTGAATAATTAAAAGTTTGTCAACATTTTAAGCTAAACGTTCTCATCTGTTACATCAGACTGTTGCTAGGCCTACTGGTTGTATGAATTTGGGATATATCGTCCCATAACTGTCCCAGGGTCTGTTTGGAATTAGCTATTTCTTTCTCGACAAGCTGACCAATAGAATAGGTAGCCTATACTTTTATATTATAGTAGATCGACATAGGCTAGTGATTTTGCTGTTCGTTACCCATGTTGTTGGCTGAGGAAAAGTAAATATGGGACAATTATTCTAACATGTTCAAAGCGCACATAAGAATTCGGTAAGAAGGACTGCACATCGTTGCTTCCTCGACTTGCATGTTCTGTTAATATGAATTACCATATTCTAAATGTGATTTCTGTCATTCTGAGCACTGTGGGCGGACGCCGTAATCTGTTTACGCACCCAATGCATATGGGTCCGGTACATTTCTCAAATGTCCGGTAAATTAAAATGTTGCCGGTCAAATGGAAACCCTGAACAGCACCCATTGATTCTTGAAGAATAAAGCTTATAAATGACTTAATGGGTTAGTACAACTGTCTTACTTATCATAACCCAAAATCTAAAGTTGCATTACTCTGTCTATTTATTTGAGAGAGTTAACAAATTACATTTCCCTAGCCCCATCCCTATTTTAGGGCCAGGATTGAGATGACAGATTTTGCCTTTAATGTTCACTTCCCTGTTGTACACCCAGCCTGCAGTGAGCTGATCACCCCAGCATTGGACCATAAACCGACCAGCTTTGTTGCGGTCAGCTGTACCACTCCTCCCCAGGCCTTCTGGACCAAACATGCTCAGACAGAGATCATAGAGGTAGAAAGACACCCAGAGATGGACAGTATTTCTGTCACATGTATTTGAAATACGAGTTTAATTACTTCTGAACTACAATCCAATGTATTTTGTAACTTTTCTATACCATTCTTTATAGGGGTTCACAATTTTGTGGCCCCCTTTCACCCTGCATTGGTATCAGAAGTCTGATGGCACTAGGGTGGGATAAGAGTGTCTGCTAAATTACCTAAATGTAAAAATTAACACTTGCAAAGCATGCTGGATATTATTACAATGAGCTCTGCCCCAAAACAAGGCCAATAATAATACCGATTTTCACATTTACATGTATATTTTGGTCATTTAGCAAACACTCTTATCCAGAGCGACTTACAGTCAGTGAATTCAACTAAGGTTGGATAAGATAAATGACTTATTTATTTTATTTAGAATGTTGTTGTAGTGAAGGCCTGTTCTTCAAATGTATTTTGTATTTTGAACATTTTTGAAAATACAAAATTGTATTTTGTATTTTATTTTGATACATTGGTCTTTGGAATTGTAGCAAAATAGCATCTTTGCCCATACCACATTGACCTAACCATAACAATACAGAACCACACTGCTCTACCACTTGTATCCCACTCCTTCTCTACTGTGACAATACCTCCTTTATGTTTGTAACCAGACTGATTCACCACAAATAGTCTCTCTCTCTCTCTCTCTCTCTCTCTCTCTCTCTCTCTCTCTCTCTCTCTCTCTCTCTCTCTCTCTCTCTCTCTCTCTCTCTCTCTCTCTCTCTCTCTCTCTCTCTCTCTCTCTCTCTCTCTCTCTCTCTCTCTCTCTCTCTCTCTCTCTCTCTCTCTAGGGTACTAGTAATCCTATCTATCTGAGCAGTATAGCGTTCTTCCAGGACTCTCTGATCAGTCAGCAGACGCAGGTCAAGCTATCTGTGTACGACGTCAAGGACCGCTCCCAAGGCACGGTACGAAATATCACCCTCTATAACTACTCCAACTCCCCCACTGCAGTCAACTGCCCCAAACCTCACAACCTTCCAAACTCTTCAACCCCAAACTAATCAAACACTCCACTCCCAGATGTACCTGATGGGGTCAGCCATGTTCCCTGTGAAGGAGCTGCTGCAGGACAAACACCACAGACTACACCTAACCCTCAGGTAACACACACACTCACACACGCACTCACACACACACACACACACACACACACACACACACACACACACACACACACACACACACACACTCCACATACACTCTCAGCTATTGTTAAACAGTAGGGCCAGGTATGGGTATAAGGGCCTAAGTACTGTAGAGACACCTATTACTGTCTGTCCCCAGGTCAGCGGAGAGCGAGCGCATCGGCAACATCACCATCATCGCCTGGCAGATAGAGGAGAGGAGGGAGCAGAGAGTCCCTGTCGCCCGGCAGGACACCATCAATGGCAGGGTGAGTGGCCTGGTCTGGTTCTTACTGAGGAAGAAGACCATAAGGTCAAAACTTAGTAATACCCATATTATCTGATTTGTTTGAAGATGTACCATAGAGTATGTACTGTATACCTACTTTGTAAAATGTTTGTTGGATTATTTTTTAGCACCTTTTCCTATTCCCTTTTCCTGGCTTACCTGTCTATGTTCAGATCACTGCCCTCTGCCCGAGGCTAGCTAGGGACTCAGCCATATTGCTTTCACTTGTTTGGTCAGTGGCGAAGAAGGACAAGGAGAAAGGTTAAATCCACATGGTAGAAACTCAGCCAGTCGGTTCAGGTCACTTGTCAACTGAAGGGTATCCAGGATGAATCATACAATGATGATGTCTGTTCCTTTTGTGTGTCTCAGATGGTACTTCCAGTGGATGACAGCCTGACTGAGTCCGTGAACATCAGGGCCAAGTCTGCGTCTCTGTGCAAAGACACACTGCTGAAGGCTGGTGAGTGTGTGTTCCAGTGTGTGTCAGTGTGTGTTTCTCTATTGGCAAGTGTGTGTTTGTCTTAAAGGGCAATTCCACCACTTTTCAACCTCATATTCATTATCTCCAGCACCAAACCAGTGTATGTGAAAACAGCACGCTTCTATAATCTGTGACATCACAGGGTAGGATAAAACATTTAATTTAAAAAACAGTGATTTTCAAAACCTGCAATGAGATTCTAGCCAGAGACATCACAAGGTATTTTCTTTATTGAGACATTTTCACAGACATGTTCAATCTATCCTCGTCTCAGTCTGTAATCCCAACATTTTTTAAACTGACCACCGTTGTCCCTGTTCCCAAGAGCTCCAAGGTAACCTGCCTAAATGACTATCGCCCTGTAGCACTCACATCTGTAATTATGAAATGCTTTGAAAGGCTGGTCATGAGACACATCAACACCATCATCCCAGACACCCTAGACCCACTCCAATTTGCATACTGCCTCAACAGATCCACAGATGACGCAATCTCAATTGTACTTCACTGCCCTCTCCCACCTGGACAAGAGGGGAAATAACTATGTGAGAATGCTGTTCATAAACTACAGAATTTTTTTTTTTTTTTTTACTCAGCGTTGCAAACATCAACTTTGGGTTCAATAACTGCTCTACCACTCGCACACTGTCAGCGTTCAACACCATAGTCCCCTCCAAGCTCATCACCAAACTAGGGACCCTGGGACTGAACCCCTCCCTCTGCAACTGGATCCTGAACTTTCTGATGGGCTGTAGGGTAGGGTAGGCAACAACACCACCACCATGCTGACCCTCAACACAGGGCCCCTCAGGGGTGTGTGCTCAGTCCACTCCTGTACTCCCTGTTCACCCACGACTGCGTGGCCACGCACGACTTCAACACCATCATCAAGTTTGCTGACGACACGATGGTGGTAGCGATGAGTCAGCCTACAGGGAGGAGGTCAGAGAATTAGCAGTGTGGTGCCAGGACAACAACCTCTCCCTCAACGTCAGTAAGACCAAGGAGCTGATCGTGGACTATAGGAGAAAGAGGGGAGAGCACGCCCCCATCCACATCGACAGGGCTGTTGTGGAGCGGGTCGAGAGCTTCAAGTTCCTTGGCATCCACGTCACTAAGGACTTAACATGGTCCACACACACCCGCACAGTCGTGAAGAGGGCACGGCAGCGCCTCTTCCCCCTCAGGAGGCTGAAAATATCTGGCATGGGCCCTCGGATCCTTAAAAAGTTCCACAGCTGCACCATCAAGAGCATCTTGGTATGGCAAATGCACCGCCCTTGACCTCAAAGTGTTACAGAGGGTGGTTCGGACAGCCCAGTACATCACTGGTGGTGTCAGAGGATGGCCCGAAGAATTGCCACAGACTCCAGTCACCCAAGCCATAGACTGTTCACTCTGCTACTGTCCGTCAAACGGTACCAGAGCATCGGCTGTCGGACCAACAGGCTCCGAGACAGCTTCTACCCCCAAGCTGTAAGACTAAATAGCCAGACTGCTAAATAGTCAATTAATGGTACCCAAACTATCTGCACTGACTCTATCTTGCACTGACCCTACGCACACTCAAACCAAACCATATACACACTCACTCACACCCACTACATTGACACTCCCACACAAAACCCACACACATTCACATACACTACATACGCCCACACACACACATAACACACACACGCAGACCGACACAACACAAACACATATACAGTGCTGTGAAAAAGTATTGGCCCTCTTTCTGATTTTCTCTATTTCTGCATTTTTTTATACTGAATGTTATCAGATCTTCAAACAAAGCCTAATATTAGATAAAGGGAACCTGCGTTTACAAATAACAACAAAAAATATATACTTATTTTATTTATTTAATTAACAGTTATGCAACACCCAATTCCCCTGTGTGAAAAAGTAATTGCCCCCTTACACTCAATAACTGGTTGTGACTGCAACCAAATGCTTCCTGTAGTTGTTGATCAGTGTCTCACATCCCTGTAGAGGAACTTTGGCCCACTCTTGCATGCAGAACTGCTTTAACTCAGCTACATTTTTTCAAGCATGAACTGCTCGTTTCAAGTCCTGCCACAACGACTTTGACTAGGCAATTACAAAACTTCAAATTTGTAGACTTGTGGACTTGATTGTGTGTTTTGGATCATGGTCTTGCTGCATGACCAAGCTACGTTTCAGCTTCAGCTCACAGACGGATGGCCTGACATTCTCCTGTAGAATTCTCTGATACATAGCATAATTCTATTGAGGCAAGTCATCCAGGTCCTGAGGCAGCAAAGCATCCCCAAACCATCACACTACCACCACCATGCTTGACTGTTGGTATGAGGTTCTTACTGTGGAATGCAGTTTAAAAAATAAAAGCATTCCACAGTAAGAACCTTATACCAATGGTCAAGCATGGTGGTGGTAGTGTGATGGGGATTGAGTGTAACGGGGCAATTACTTTTTCACACAGGGGCATTGGGTGTTGCATAACTTTGTTAATGAAATAAATGAAATAAGTATGTCATTGTTGTGTTATTTCTTCATTCAGGTTCCTTTATCTAATATTAGGTTTTGGTTGAAGATCTGATAACATTCAGTATAAAAAATATGCAAAAATAGAGAAAATTAGAAAGGGGGCCAATACTTTTTCACGGCACTGTACATACACATTACACACACACACTTTTACACTCATTTTGTGATGGGTGATATGAAGGAGTCAGGCGCAGGAGGACAAATCACAGAATAAAAGGTTTATTCTGAACACAGTAGTACGCAGCAATGCCTCAAACACTTCAGTGCGGAAAATCAGGCGCACTGGAAACAACGAAAATCACAGGTGAAAATAACCTAGCGATACGAAATAACAAAGAGCTCCACCGAGCTAATCGAACCTCCACAATAAACAATCACACACAAAGACAAGGGGGCAGAGGGGACACTTATACAGGTACTGATGAGGGGATATGAACCAGGTATGTGTAATAAACAAGACAAAACAAATGGAATGATGAGATGAGGAGCGGCAGTGGCTAGAAGGCCGGTGATGACGAACGCCGAAGCCTGCCCGAACAAGGAGAGGTGGCAGCTTCGGAGGAAGTCGTGACACATTTGCTGCTGCTACTGTTCTTTATTTTACTCTTATTATTATCTATCCTGATGCCTAGTCACTTTAACCTGCTTTCATCTACCTCAAATACCTTGTACCTCTGCACATTGGTCTGGTACTTGTACTTCAACTATATACTGTAGCTCCATTCTTGTGTATTTTATTTTATTCCTCTTGTGTTACTATTTTATTTCTATTTTAAGACTCTGCATTGTTGGGAAGGGCTTGTAAGCAAGCATTTCACGTTAAAGTCTACACCAGTTGTATTCAGCGCATGTAACAAATACAATTTGATTTGATTTGATTCCCGATGATGTCATCGGGTAGAACTTTTGATCCTTTTTACTATTTTTGTGTCGTAGAACTTTTTAACTTTTTAACTATTTTTGTTCTACAAAACATAGAAATGCGGGAGATAATGAAAATTTGGTTGAAAAGTGTTGGAATTGCCCTTTAAGTGTGTGTTTAAATGAGACAGTATGTATGTCCTTCTCTATTCATAGCATACAGAGAGTTTACATTTGAGGGTTCCTACAGATTTAGGAATTATGACTGACGCACTGCATCCCACTGCTGGCTTGCATTTGAAGCTAAGCAGGGTTGGTCCTGGATGGGAGATCAGATGCTGCTGGAAGTGGTGTTGGAAGGCCAGTAGGAGCCACTCTCTCCTCTGATCTAAAAAAAATATTCCAATGTCCCAGGGCAAGGACATTGCCCTGTGTAGGGTGCTGTCTTTTGGATGGGACATTCAACGGGTGTCCTGACTCTCTGTGGTCACTAAAGATCCCATGGCACTTATTGTAAGAATAGGGGTGTTAACCCTGGTGTCCTGGCTATATTCCCAATCTGGCCCTCATACCATCATGGCCACCTAATCATCCCCAGCTTCCAATTGGCTCATTCCTCTCCCCTGTAACTATTCCCCAGGTCGTTGCTGTAAATGAGAATGTGTTCTCAGTCAACTTACCTGGTAAAATAAGGGTAAAATAAATGCTTTTAATAAATTATGTAATTTATGTATTGACTGGTGTATTGCTGTGCTGTCAGTGTTTGGGGGCACCATGTCTCGTATGTACCGTTTCCCCACCACGGACGGGAACCACCTGCGTATCCTGGAGCAGATGGCTGAGAGTGTCCTCTCTCTACACATCCCTCGACAGTTTGTCAAACTACTGCTGGAGGAGGACGCTGTCAGGTACCATGCTATACACTGTTCAAATGAAGTGCTTTGTAACACTAAAACTAATGGCAGCTGAGCTGCCACCGACGTGAAGGAGACAAAACCTTAAATCATCCTGAGAGGTTTTGAAACATTACATGGTGTGCTGTAACACCACTTAATCAAGTGTTGAGCAACACCTTGCCAGGGACTGGGAACACTACCGGAAAAGTAAGTTTGAAAATACTCTTTCAGTATTTCGAGTTCTGTTTAGTTCAGAATTAGATACCTTCTCTTTTGGCGTCGTTTCCTCTCTCTGTTTCATATCCTGCCTAGTGCAGAATTAGATAACTTTTTCTGGAGTATTTTAATGTTTAACATTGGTTTATGTATCTGATAATTTGCCAGTTTAACCCATTTTGGCAGGAATTGTTGAGCACAGTGCTCAAACCACCAGCAGTGACTAGAGGTTTTACAGTAAGCATTGCAGGTTACTGTATTTGCCTCTAACATTAAAAGTTTAAAATGTGGGAATGGGTCATCTCATAATTGAACGTAATTTTGCCTGAAGGTTTTGTTCAGTGGAGGCTCCTCAGAGGAGTGAATTTCATAAAAATAAAAATAGTGAAACAAACAAAAGTGATACTTTTTAGATAAAACTATACTAAATATATTCACGTCACCAAATAATGTATTAAAACACACTGTTTTGCAATGAAGGTCTACAGTGGCCTCAACAGCACTCTGTAGGGTAGCACCATGGTGTAGCTGGAGGACAGCTAGCTTCCGTCCTCCTCTGGGTACATTGACTTAAATACAAATCCTAGGAGGCTTGTGGTTCTCACCCCCTTCCATAGACTTGCACAGTAATTATGACAACTTCCAGAGTATGTCCTCCAACCTATCAGAGTTCTTGCAGCATGAACTGACATCTTGTCCACCCAATCAAAGGATCAGAGAATGAATCTAGCACTGAAAGCATAAGCTACAGCTAGCTAGCACTGCAGTGCATAAAATGTGGTGAGTAGTTAACTCAAAGAGAGAGAAAGACAATAGTTGAACAGTTTGAACAAAACCATTTCTTCAAAAATGAACGAGAAGAGAGAAAGAGAGAGCTAGCTATATTTAATATTTTTTTCCCTTTCGCTGTAGGCTGTGTGTATCGGTTAGCGGTTATGATATGAAGGTTTGGCTTGGAAAGGTTTTTTCACCTGGTCACAGACAGCTGGTGTGTTGTGCACTGAAGTCCACAAGGGAAGGGAAAAGGTGAGAGGAGGAGAGCGTGTAGGTACAAGAAGGAATAATAGAACGATCTGGCTGCTATGAAAGTGTACTGCTTTTGCGTGTGATCAGGGGTGTATTCATTCCGCTGATTCTTAAATGGAAGCAAACGTAACGAAACGGGGATAAACATACCTGAATTTGTCCAATAGAAACTCTTGTTTGCAACTGTTGGACTAAGGATTACACCCTAGATCAGCTAGATGCAGGCAATATTGTGCAAGGCAGTATTGAATGTGTCAATGTCTTTCACCTTCGATTACTCACCTTTTTCTCTGCCTGTGCACCTACGTTGTAAACGTTCATTCATAGGCTAGGTTGTACCAACCTCATGATGGGTATAGGGAAAATAAAAGTATCATGTAGTAAGTAACCTAAACCTATAAATGTTACATTGAGCTGGGTGAACGGAATATGAATGACAGTCATCCAATATGCTGTAATAGAAATAAGGCCATGCTCATTAAAAATCCTCCCTCATCTTAAACGGCACCAACCGCCACTGGTTTTG